>NW_022439354.1:0-9844 GCF_009761245.1 Sapajus apella
TGGTGCCTGGGGAGCAGGGCCTGTGCACCCACTCAGTCATTAACGCATTCATTCATTTACTCATTCACTCACTCACTCACTCAGTCACTCACCCACTCAGTCATTAACTCATTCATTCATTCATTTACTCATTCACTCACTCACTCACTCACTCATTCACTCACTCACTCATTCACTCACTCACTCATTCACTCACCCATTCATTCACTCACTCATTCATTCACTCACTCACTCACCCATTTACTCACTGAGTCACTCATTCACTCACTCAATCACTTATTCAATCAATTCACTCAATCACTCATTCATTCACTCAAAAACTCATTGACTTCCTCCCTCCCTCACTCCCTCACTCATTCACTCATTTACTCATTCATTCACTCATTCCCTCCCTTTGACAAATCTACTGTCGGTGCTTGGTACTGACATGTGCTAATTTTATGGCTCAAACCAATAGGACAATTTGCTGAGGTCTGAGAGCAACCCTCCAGAGAATCCCTGATCTCCCAAAATTGGGTCAAGGTGTGAAGTTTGTTTTGCCATAGAACTCCTTTTATTGGAGTTTTATTTGCTTCCAACAAGGAAGACAAAATTTTCTGCTTCCGTGACTGTGGAAAGCAGGTAACTCCTTTATGGAGTTTGAGCTCACTCCCAGCAGGGAAGACAAGTTAGAGTTTTTTCCAGCTTCTAGGATGGTAGAGAGCAGCCTTCAGCCTGAGACCCATCCCTAGGTAAGCAGCTGAATTGGGTCTTGTCTTGGCTAAAGTTTAACAACCAGCGGGTTTTAACTTATCTTTACCATTAGAGTGCTAACGATCATACTGTTGGGTTTTTTTGTTGTTTGTTCCAGTCTTTCTCTCTGCAGTATTCTACCTGACTTGGTCAAATCCAAGTGAGAACTCCGAGTTATGGTAACAAAGCCTCTCGCATCTAGCTAAAATTTCTCTCAGCTGCAAAAGAGGAAAACAACAAAAATAAAAAACTCAAAAAACGATGTGCTTGGTTTCTGTGTTTGCTTCTTGTCTTCAAAAAAAAAAAATCCCTTTTCTTTACCTTTCTTCTACCCTGTACCTCCTTCCTCTCACTTTTCTATCTGCAGTACCAAAATATCTAGAGAAGGCTTCTAATGACTTGAACCCCTTTAAAGAATTCAGAACGAAGGTGCCACACACTCCTTCTGGGTGTTCTGTTTTTGTTATGGAGTTTCAAGAGTCATGGGCAGATTCTTCTTAGGGCTAAAGCTCTGTTTTCCTGTATTGCACAACCTGACCTCTTTGGCTTTGGGGGTACCAGACATGACCTTGTACCGTGAGGGGATTTGACCTTGGTGTGTGTGATGGCAGACAAGAACTACAAAGTCAGGAGTGGCTGAGCACAGTTTACAGAAAGTGGTCTTGGCTGTTTTTTTTTTCTTTAAGGAAATTGTTTAAGGATCCTAATTCTAGGTTGGAGAGGCATTCTATAGGGACTTCTCTATTGCTTTTTCTCCAAAAATTAATCTCGATTCAGCTTCTTTGTGGGCATTTGCATGAGGAACTGAACTATTGTTTTCATAGGTAAATGAGAAACAGAGTTTTCTTAGCTCCAAAGAGAAAAAGCATTTTGCTCCACCCAGCTGAAAGGCACCCCTGGGTGACTGGAGGCCTCATGGAAGTGTCTGGAGGATTGACTCCCCAGGACATACAGTGGCCCTACAGGGAAATCTCCAAAGAAATATAGTTTTAAAAAAGACTCATTCAGGAAATGCATGTAAGGGCTAATCACCCAGCACTTGGAGCCCTCTGAGAGGTCATAGACCTCTGGAGAGAGAAACTGAGCCATGTAAGAAGGCAGAAATGACTCAGTGGTGACAAACGGCGGAGTCCTTCCCACAAGAAGCACACATCACTCAACAACACAAGAACGATAGGCTACAGCTCAGCTCCTCCTTAAAAAAAAAGTGGGAAACAAGTAACTTAAGAATGAGGAGAAAACAGAGAGAATGTCCCCTTTGTCAACACTCTGTAGGTTTTACGGCACCTCTACTGCCAGAGTTTATGTAAAATGGAAGTAATATGGCCTTTGTGCACATTTACATTAATGAAAATGAGCCCTAAGGTCAGCCCTCAAACAACAGAGTTCCTAAGTTTTCTTTTTTTTCTCTATTTTCTTTTCTGCCTGCTTTAAATCTGATGCTATTTTTCTGTTAAGATAAAAACTTCTGTTTGGATCCAACAGGCTTTTTTTTTTTTTTTTTTTTTTACAAGCTGGTCAATTTGTGTTTATCTCATGGCTAAAGTTCTGAAGTAAAATCTATTGCGTGTGTGTGTGTGTGTGTGTGTGTGTATTTAAAAGGCCTTTATAATTTCTATAATTTTATGTTTAACTGGCAATTAAATCCATTTTAATTTCCCTCTAGTACACTTTTGTTTTTTCTCCCTGTACCTTATGAGGTGAATTTTGCTATTTTATTTTTACCTAAGTTGTTTCCTTTAATACACAAATTTAAGGCTGTTTAGCTGACAACTGTCTAGACTAGTAAAGCAGATTATCAAGATAGAAAAAAATGTTTTTATAAACCTATAAAATGTACTTCTATGGACATGCCTCATATGTCTATGTATTTATGTGTGTGAACAAAATGTTTCACTGCTGAAAATATATAAAAAAGATAAAAGGTCTCTAATTAACTGGTTTAAGAACATAAAAGCTCTTAAATCAAATACTTTATTGGAAAAAAGACTAGTCAAATGTTTTTTCCAGTTTATGTAACTTAAGTAAAATATTTAATAAATAAGCTAGATTTAAAATTATTGATACAGTGTAATAATATTATAAATATCTTAAGAGTTTCCAGCATACATTTTTGTTTGCATTTACTAATCAAGCAATTTCATATTATCCCTGCCAAATACTATAAGGTGTCAAAATTTTGCATAGGGGTTTAAAAACTCTAAACCAAGCCCAAAACAGAATAATGTTTGTTTGTGTAATTTTTAATAAATAAGATGTTGCTATTGGTTTAATGAAAACAGCTACATCTTGAATTTAGTAAGATTATCATAACTTCTAATCTGTGACTTTGGGCAGTTTAGTTCACAGGAAGTAAGGTTTGTTTTGGGAAAAGACTGTTATTGTCTTTGTTTCAAAGCCAAACTATAAACTAAGTTCCTCCCAAAGTTAATTCAGCCTACACCCAGGAATGAACAAAAAACAGCTTGGAGGTTAGAAGCAAGATGAAATCAGTTAGTTCAGCTCTTTTTCACTGTCTTAGTTGTAATTTTGCAATGACAATTCCATAACTTTAAATGATGGCTATTGCAGTTTTCATAAATAATCTAGGTAAACAATTAAAATAAAATAATTAGATATTGTAATGGGATAAATACTTGTAGACAAACTCATAATTTAGAATCTAAAGTTACATTAGATTAAATAATATATATTTCATTATTTGGATATTTCCCAATAAAAATATATTTGTAGGAAAATATCTTTTCTAAAAAAAAATGTGTCCGTATGAAAAAAGGGATCAATTTTTGTCTAATTCAAAGCTTACTTAAAGGTTCTGTATAAAACAAGGTAAAAGAAACCAGGAAATGAGAAGAATGTAAAGAAAGTTATAAAAATAAAGAGGTGGGGGTTTTTTGGTAAGAAAGCTTAAAGAGAAATAATTTTGTGTGAGAAAGAATCTTGTATGGTAAATTTAGTCCTAGAATAAAATGACTGGTTGTTTAAGAAAGAGGAATATTCAGGGCAAACAAGAAAGTCCAAGCATGTCATGAATGGTCTGTGTAAGACACAATAAGAGGATTTATAAGAAAAAGGCCAAAAACTTTTATATGATCAAGTTGTCTATTAAAGGGAAATTATAATGGTTTTCCTAGAGATTGAGCTTAATGTGAAAAAATGTAAGAACAATACAGTTTCCTTAGGGGATTGATTTACTCTTAATTAATTATAAGAGATTTTAATTTTTCTAACACAACATTCAACTTTTTTGCATCTCACCATTTTAGGTTTTGTCTTCCCTTTTAAAGGGTGAGAAATAGTAATGCTCTCCTTAAATTCATTTTTCAGCTCATATAGGTTTTTCTTCTTCAAATTCTGTTTGCTGTGGCCTGTTGGTAACAACGTTTTCTTAAAGGTCTAAAGGAAATGTTTCCTTCCAACATAATATTCTGTGTAATGCAGAAGGTCTTTTCTTTTGCCATTTGGTAACTGGCCTAACAGATTTTACACTTTATTGAAACAATTTCTATGCCATTATTATTAAGTTTTGGTTTGCTTAGGAAGAAAACTGAGATTAAAATAATTTTTTAAAAAATTAAGGTTATTACATCCATGTATCTTTCTGTATACGCTTTTAAAGTCCTTCTGAAATTGTGTTACAGGGCTTTGACTCCTGAGTCTAAAAAGTACACCAAGTCCTGCTAAATCTTAAACACTGACAACAATTAAAGCCTCATCTTTGGGCCCAGTAAAAGATGTCAATCAAAATGAACTGCATTCCTGATTCACAGGGCCAGAAATGAAAGCTCTTCAACTCCTCAAGGCCCAGGGACTATAACAGAAGAGATGGGCATATGAGATTCTAAGGGCCAATTTTGAGAAATAAAGTAAGTTCAGTTTCTTTATAAATTAATAATTAATGTCAAAGACACACTGATGCAAGACCAGCACATAAGCCCCTGTGTCAGATTAACAAGGTTTTGTTGAAGCATTCACCGACTCCTTAATAAAGGTTATAAAAGTTATAAAAAGCTTATGGAAGTTATATCTTATGGTCAAGACTTAATTTTATAGATTGTTTATAAAATTTTTAAAAACAATTTTAATTGGTTTCATACCATTTTTATTAGGCCTTATTGTCTGGAAAATTAAGGTCTCCTCTCTTACAGAATAAAGGTTTTTGCCTTTTTTTTTTTTTTTAAATCCTTGAGTTATCATTTAAGTGAAATAAATGACTTATTTTACAATGACCTGTGATATGAAGCATTTTAAGCCTTTGATATATAATAAACTTTCAAAAATAAAAGTATAAATTATGTCTTTTTCTGACCTAATTAATCCTTTAAGATGTTAGGTTTCCTAAAGTCCAGAAATGACATAATTTGGTTTATTTGGTATAAAAATTATACAAGAAGCATTGTCAAATATGAAATGGTGTTGGTTTTCTTTGGGCTGTATTTGTATAAATATATCATTGGTATGTGTTCTAAAATTATGGGAAAAACCTACAATTTTGATATCACTTAGTGTACATTATCAGTAATAATCAATTGTTATGTTAAATTATCGTGTGCCACAGAGGCAACAAATTTCCTTGTCAAGTGTGTCTTTGACTAAAATGCTGCCCTAAAACTTTTTGTCATCCACAAAAAACTGTTGTCTTGTTTTGGTCGTCTTTAGAAGGTGATTTTATAATCAGCTATAAAACTATAAGAGGTGCTCTTGAATGCAGATTTCTGATAACTTTGGAGATTGTGAAATCAGAATAGAAAAAAAACTTTCTGGATTCATGGATAGCTGAAATGTTTATGAATATCAAGCAGAACAAGAATTTACTTCATGGACTGAACTTGAACTAATAGAGGATTGAAGTAACCTTTTTGAAGTGATATTTTGAAGCTTAAACCATTGCTGATCCTTTGTTTTCTGTTTGTTTGTTTGTTTGTTTGTTTGTTTCAGAATTAAGGAAGCTTTTCTTTTGAGCTATTGACAGCTTTTAACAATTTAGTATTTTCCTATGAACAAAATTTGGAGCATATTTGTTTCTTTCTACTTGATTTCTCCAGAATTTGGAAACTATTTGTGAATATTCTTAACTTATGGTGTTATAATTATTTGCATAAGTGCAATAGGGATCTGTTTTCATTGGTAACAGAAAACAGTTGGAGAAACTAGTTATTTTACCAGGACTTTGCCTGAAATGATGTGTTTTCCTTAAAGGAATCAAACTTGACTTATGGAGCCAATAAAAGCCCCTTGGGAAAAACTAGCCTCATACTTTGTGTAAACAGTTCCTGTACAGGGTTCCTGACCTGTGGTTAGTAAAAAAATGTCACTTTCTAATGGGCTCAGAAGCCCTGAGTTTATCTTCAGACCTCGAAAGGAGAAGAATTCACCCAACTCATAGGTATTTGATGGTAAAAATCCATGGCTGTGCTTGGCTTTAAATAGGTTGTATCTGAGATTTCTTCTATGGAACAAAGTTCCATCAAAATAAATTTAAAATACAAATAATCAGGCCAGGTATAATAAAGCAAATCAGTTCTACCATAATTTGTCTTTAATAAAGATGAAAAACTAGAGAGAGAAAAAAATATGTTTTAAAACTATAGTACACTTGTTGTTAGATTCTAGTCTTGCCTAATGTTTTTCACTTTTTATTATATTCTACAGTTTGGTTTGAATTCTAATTTTCTTGGCTACAATCTTCAAAATAATGTTTTCATTTTTTTCTCCCCCTGCCAATTTTTCCTAATTTAGAGTCAATAAAAACTAAACTATCCTTTCTTAAAACCCTGTGAACTGAAGCTGGACAACTTAAATTTCAGGAAAAAAAAAAAAAAAAGAACCCAGCAACTTATTTACATACATAAGCCACTTTCATACCTGCCTACTGATGTATAGACTTCAGAGTAACGCAGCCTATGTCAATTTTCCAGGATTGTTCTTTGGTTTGTTGTTGCTTTTCTCCCTTTCTCCCCCCATTTTCTCTTCATAGAACA
Source organism: Sapajus apella (assembly GCF_009761245.1). Lineage (NCBI taxonomy): Eukaryota > Metazoa > Chordata > Mammalia > Primates > Cebidae > Sapajus > Sapajus apella. Next base: position 6,714 of record NW_022439354.1, read on the forward strand.
TGAGACTTAACGACCTACTAAAAATGAACTTTTCTAATAACTCAGGACCTACCAGTCTAAGAATAAACCATCCTAGCAAAGAGATGTCAGATGAAACCTGAGACCAGAGACTCATTTTCTTCTAAAATGCTTTCTCCAAAAGATTTTTTTTAAAAAGGGGGAGAAATGTGAAAGGAAAATAAACTTCAGGACCCCAAAAATCACTAAGCTAAAGGGAAAAGTCAAGCTGGAAACTGCTTAGGGCAAACCTGTCTCCCATTCTATTCAAAGTCACCCCTCTGCTCATTGAGATAAATGCATATCCAATTGACTCCTCTGGAGAGGCTAATCAGAAACTCAAAAGAATGCAACCATTTGTTTCTTTATACCTATGACCTGGAAGCCCCCTCCCCACTACTACTTTCCAGACTGAAGCAATGTTCATCTTACATATGTTGATTGATGTCTCATGTCTCCCTAAAATGTATAAAACCAAAGTGTGCTCTGACCACCTTGGGCACACGTCATCAGGACCTCATGAAGCTATGTCATGGGAATGCATCCTCAACCTTGGCAAAATATACTTTCTAAATTAACTGAGACCTGTCTCAGATATTTGGAGTTGACAACTCCCTCATTCGCTCCCTCCCTCACTCCTTTATTATTCACTCACTCACTCACTCATTCATGCATTCATTTACTCATTCACTCATTCTGTCACGCACTCATTTACTCCCTCCCTCCCTTATTCATCACTCACTCATTCACTCACTCATTCATTCATTCAAAAACTCATTCATTCCCTCTCAATCACTGCCATACTCACTCTTTCATTCACTCACCCACTCATTCACTTACTCCCTCACTCATTAATTTATTCTATCATTAATTCACTCACTCCCTCACTTTCTCATTCACTCACTCACTCATTCTTTCACTGAATCCCTCCTTCAAATGGGAATATGAGTTACTGGGGAAATAAGTCAAGTTCTTTGAGATGGGCTGCAACATAAATGACCTCAGGAGAGCATCCTGCAGGAAGCTGGAGGGACCCTGGTGCTGTCTGTCCTGGAAGGATTCTGCACACTGAGATACTGTCAAAACTGGGGGCAGTCAATCCAGATGCAGGAGAAGATTTGAAAGGATGATCCTGGCCCTAACCTGGAACAGAAGATCTCCCTGTTGCAAAGTCAGAGGGAGAATCCTGTGGGTTGGATGCATCGATGTATTGAGTCTCTTTTGGACATGGGGTGGGTAAGATGGAGAATGGGGGAGGAACAAACAGGGAATTGGGTGAGGAGGAGCCAGAGGTCCCAATGGGTGCCAGGTGGGGAATGGGAAGGTAAGGATACAGATAAGTGTGGTGAGGGGCTCTGAGGGGAGCACTGTGCATGACCAGCAACAGACTCACCAGCCCCTGGTCTCACTTGGGGACATTGATGGTGCTCAGCTCTTCTGTCTTCCCTCTAGGAGCCCACCCTGCAGAAAATACACCTGTGGGAGCCAAGAAATAGATTCCAGGGTGTCCTCTCTAGCTCTGTGGGATTCAGGGTCTTATTGAACTGCCCTGGATTCCATCAGCAGGGGGCAGGTTAGATGAATGACACCCTATCTCTACCACAGAACACTGGACCAAAAAAAAAAACAGATTAAAGTTTAAGGGGGTTCTGTATGCTCCCATGTTGAAGGATTCCATGGGCTAAAGCCCCACCTGGGAACTGGACGTGGCCCATCAATCACCGTCTGCAAGCCCTGCCCAGGTGACGAGGCTGGTGACCTTCGCCGCTGCATCAGCCTCTGCAGTTCTAAGGGGACACAGACCAGGCAAACACTTCTCAGTGAAGTGAAAATGAGTCCTGCGCAGGTGTTACCCTGCGGGAGAGTGGGCAGGAAGGGAGGGGCCTTTCCAGCTCTGGGGACCCCACAGACAGGGGAGGGGTGGGCGTGGTTGGGGGGGTGGAAGGAAGCTCTGATGCAAGTGTTTTCCTTTGCTGGGTGCCAGCCAGGCCTGGGGGCATCAATCCATCCCCAGGGCTCTGTCGGCTGGTCAGGGTTCAGGTCCACCCTCCTGGCTCATGTCCAGGCTTTCACCTTTATCCCTCCCATCCTCACCTCACCTGTGGAAGCCTTCTCATTTAGACCTTGGGCGAAGTGGTCCCTCTCCATCCCAGTCCCTCTGGGGGAGGACCTTGGATGTCTGTGCTGATGGATGAGCTGAGGAGCCCGAGCACAGAGCCTCCAGGTCGGGCGTTCTGGACGCATCCCTCAGCCATCCCTGCCATGGGCACCAGCTGCTTCCATGGGTGGTGCTGGGAGGAAAGTGGGAGGGGCCTCCAGTCTGGAGGTGCTCCTTGTAAACTGGAGGTTTGTGAAAGCATCTCCACCACCACCCCCCAATATTTTCTCCGTATTTAGGACTCTGTGGTTGAAGAAGACAAAAAACCCCAGCTCAAACCAACTGGAGTCCAGCATTGTGCACCTTCAGGTATGGCTGGATGAAGGGGCCTGGGAGACGCCGCCAGGACCTCTCTGTCTGTCTATGTCTGTCTCTCTGTCTCCCTCTCTCTGACTCTGCTTCCCGTCTGGCTCCCCTCCCAGTTGAGCTCAGCCATGTGGAGCCAACCCCCGCACCTGCAGTGCCAAGCCCACTCCCCTCCTCTCAGGGACACTTGTGAAGAGACCCATACTCCCAGTCCTCTGCTGAAGCCCAGATGTGGGCCCCTCTGGCTTTCACTGGCTGGGGCTTGTGTCCATCCCACACCAGGCACCCTGGCCAGGGATGGACATGCTCTGATCGGCCATATCTCATCAACATCCATCCCAGAGCCAGAACAGACCATGTGATCTGAGAAGGGAGGTCATTTTCATGCAAAATCTGTGCTATGTCAGTGGAATAGGAAGTCAAGGTAATTAGGGACACAGATGTGAGCACTTGGTGACCTTGTGGGCTGGCTTTTTTCCTGGCAGGTTTTAATTGTAAAAGAGCCTCCAGGGAGCAATACTTAGCCTAGAGCAGGGGAGGTGTGACTCTGGGATCTGGCACTATACTGGGTTGCAGAGGAGACATTTTGGAAGACAGCGGATCGCCAAGTGCAGAGGAGGGCCCAGGGGGGTTGAGCCTAGGCCAAGGCGGGGCCTCTCAGCTGCAGAGC
>NW_022439355.1:0-9844 GCF_009761245.1 Sapajus apella
TGGTGCCTGGGGAGCAGGGCCTGTGCACCCACTCAGTCATTAACGCATTCATTCATTTACTCATTCACTCACTCACTCACTCAGTCACTCACCCACTCAGTCATTAACTCATTCATTCATTCATTTACTCATTCACTCACTCACTCACTCACTCATTCACTCACTCACTCATTCACTCACTCACTCATTCACTCACCCATTCATTCACTCACTCATTCATTCACTCACTCACTCACCCATTTACTCACTGAGTCACTCATTCACTCACTCAATCACTTATTCAATCAATTCACTCAATCACTCATTCATTCACTCAAAAACTCATTGACTTCCTCCCTCCCTCACTCCCTCACTCATTCACTCATTTACTCATTCATTCACTCATTCCCTCCCTTTGACAAATCTACTGTCGGTGCTTGGTACTGACATGTGCTAATTTTATGGCTCAAACCAATAGGACAATTTGCTGAGGTCTGAGAGCAACCCTCCAGAGAATCCCTGATCTCCCAAAATTGGGTCAAGGTGTGAAGTTTGTTTTGCCATAGAACTCCTTTTATTGGAGTTTTATTTGCTTCCAACAAGGAAGACAAAATTTTCTGCTTCCGTGACTGTGGAAAGCAGGTAACTCCTTTATGGAGTTTGAGCTCACTCCCAGCAGGGAAGACAAGTTAGAGTTTTTTCCAGCTTCTAGGATGGTAGAGAGCAGCCTTCAGCCTGAGACCCATCCCTAGGTAAGCAGCTGAATTGGGTCTTGTCTTGGCTAAAGTTTAACAACCAGCGGGTTTTAACTTATCTTTACCATTAGAGTGCTAACGATCATACTGTTGGGTTTTTTTGTTGTTTGTTCCAGTCTTTCTCTCTGCAGTATTCTACCTGACTTGGTCAAATCCAAGTGAGAACTCCGAGTTATGGTAACAAAGCCTCTCTCATCTAGCTAAAATTTCTCTCAGCTGCAAAAGAGGAAAACAACAAAAATAAAAAACTCAAAAAACGATGTGCTTGGTTTCTGTGTTTGCTTCTTGTCTTCAAAAAAAAAAAATCCCTTTTCTTTACCTTTCTTCTACCCTGTACCTCCTTCCTCTCACTTTTCTATCTGCAGTACCAAAATATCTAGAGAAGGCTTCTAATGACTTGAACCCCTTTAAAGAATTCAGAACGAAGGTGCCACACACTCCTTCTGGGTGTTCTGTTTTTGTTATGGAGTTTCAAGAGTCATGGGCAGATTCTTCTTAGGGCTAAAGCTCTGTTTTCCTGTATTGCACAACCTGACCTCTTTGGCTTTGGGGGTACCAGACATGACCTTGTACCGTGAGGGGATTTGACCTTGGTGTGTGTGATGGCAGACAAGAACTACAAAGTCAGGAGTGGCTGAGCACAGTTTACAGAAAGTGGTCTTGGCTGTTTTTTTTTTCTTTAAGGAAATTGTTTAAGGATCCTAATTCTAGGTTGGAGAGGCATTCTATAGGGACTTCTCTATTGCTTTTTCTCCAAAAATTAATCTCGATTCAGCTTCTTTGTGGGCATTTGCATGAGGAACTGAACTATTGTTTTCATAGGTAAATGAGAAACAGAGTTTTCTTAGCTCCAAAGAGAAAAAGCATTTTGCTCCACCCAGCTGAAAGGCACCCCTGGGTGACTGGAGGCCTCATGGAAGTGTCTGGAGGATTGACTCCCCAGGACATACAGTGGCCCTACAGGGAAATCTCCAAAGAAATATAGTTTTAAAAAAGACTCATTCAGGAAATGCATATAAGGGCTAATCACCCAGCACTTGGAGCCCTCTGAGAGGTCACAGACCTCTGGAGAGAGAAACTGAGCCATGTAAGAAGGCAGAAATGACTCAGTGGTGACAAACTGCGGAGTCCTTCCCACAAGAAGCACACATCACTCAACAACACAAGAACGATAGGCTACAGCTCAGCTCCTCCTTAAAAAAAAAGTGGGAAACAAGTAACTTAAGAATGAGGAGAAAACAGAGAGAATGTCCCCTTTGTCAACACTCTGTAGGTTTTACGGCACCTCTACTGCCAGAGTTTATGTAAAATGGAAGTAATATGGCCTTTGTGCACATTTACATTAATGAAAATGAGCCCTAAGGTCAGCCCTCAAACAACAGAGTTCCTAAGTTTTCTTTTTTTTCTCTATTTTCTTTTCTGCCTGCTTTAAATCTGATGCTATTTTTCTGTTAAGATAAAAACTTCTGTTTGGATCCAACAGGCTTTTTTTTTTTTTTTTTTTTTTACAAGCTGGTCAATTTGTGTTTATCTCATGGCTAAAGTTCTGAAGTAAAATCTATTGCGTGTGTGTGTGTGTGTGTGTGTGTGTATTTAAAAGGCCTTTATAATTTCTATAATTTTATGTTTAACTGGCAATTAAATCCATTTTAATTTCCCTCTAGTACACTTTTGTTTTTTCTCCCTGTACCTTATGAGGTGAATTTTGCTATTTTATTTTTACCTAAGTTGTTTCCTTTAATACACAAATTTAAGGCTATTTAGCTGACAACTGTCTAGACTAGTAAAGCAGATTATCAAGATAGAAAAAAATGTTTTTATAAACCTATAAAATGTACTTCTATGGACATGCCTCATATGTCTATGTATTTATGTGTGTGAACAAAATGTTTCACTGCTGAAAATATATAAAAAAGATAAAAGGTCTCTAATTAACTGGTTTAAGAACATAAAAGCTCTTAAATCAAATACTTTATTGGAAAAAAGACTAGTCAAATGTTTTTTCCAGTTTATGTAACTTAAGTAAAATATTTAATAAATAAGCTAGATTTAAAATTATTGATACAGTGTAATAATATTATAAATATCTTAAGAGTTTCCAGCATACATTTTTGTTTGCATTTACTAATCAAGCAATTTCATACTTATCCCTGCCAAATACTATAAGGTGTCAAAATTTGGCATAGGGGTTTAAAAACTGTAAACCAAGCCCAAAACAGAATAATGTTTGTTTGTGTAATTTTTAATAAATAAGATGTTGCTATTGGTTTAATGAAAACAGCTACATCTTGAATTTAGTAAGATTATCATAACTTCTAATCTGTGACTTTGGGCAGTTTAGTTCACAGGAAATAAGGTTTGTTTTGGGAAAAGACTGTTATTGTCTTTGTTTCAAAGCCAAACTATAAACTAAGTTCCTCCCAAAGTTAATTCAGCCTACACCCAGGAATGAACAAAAAACAGCTTGGAGGTTAGAAGCAAGATGAAATCAGTTAGTTCAGCTCTTTTTCACTGTCTTAGTTGTAATTTTGCAATGACAATTCCATAACTTTAAATGATGGCTATTGCAGTTTTCATAAATAATCTAGGTAAACAATTAAAATAAAATAATTAGATATTGTAATGGGATAAATACTTGTAGACAAACTCATAATTTAGAATCTAAAGTTACATTAGATTAAATAATATATATTTCATTATTTGGATATTTCCCAATAAAAATATATTTGTAGGAAAATATCTTTTCTAAAAAAAAATGTGTCCGTATGAAAAAAGGGATCAATTTTTGTCTAATTCAAAGCTTACTTAAAGGTTCTGTATAAAACAAGGTAAAAGAAACCAGGAAATGAGAAGAATGTAAAGAAAGTTATAAAAATAAAGAGGTGGGGGTTTTTTGGTAAGAAAGCTTAAAGAGAAATAATTTTGTGTGAGAAAGAATCTTGTATGGTAAATTTAGTCCTAGAATAAAATGACTGGTTGTTTAAGAAAGAGGAATATTCAGGGCAAACAAGAAAGTCCAAGCATGTCATGAATGGTCTGTGTAAGACACAATAAGAGGATTTATAAGAAAAAGGCCAAAAACTTTTATATGATCAAGTTGTCTATTAAAGGGAAATTATAATGGTTTTCCTAGAGATTGAGCTTAATGTGAAAAAATGTAAGAACAATACAGTTTCCTTAGGGGATTGATTTACTCTTAATTAATTATAAGAGATTTTAATTTTTCTAACACAACATTCAACTTTTTTGCATCTCACCATTTTAGGTTTTGTCTTCCCTTTTAAAGGGTGAGAAATAGTAATGCTCTCCTTAAATTCATTTTTCAGCTCATATAGGTTTTTCTTCTTCAAATTCTGTTTGCTGTGGCCTGTTGGTAACAACGTTTTCTTAAAGGTCTAAAGGAAATGTTTCCTTCCAACATAATATTCTGTGTAATGCAGAAGGTCTTTTCTTTTGCCATTTGGTAACTGGCCTAACAGATTTTACACTTTATTGAAACAATTTCTATGCCATTATTATTAAGTTTTGGTTTGCTTAGGAAGAAAACTGAGATTAAAATAATTTTTTAAAAAACTAAGGTTATTACATCCATGTATCTTTCTGTATATGCTTTTAAAGTCCTTCTGAAATTGTGTTACAGGGCTTTGACTCCTGAGTCTAAAAAGTACACCAAGTCCTGCTAAATCTTAAACACTGACAACAATTAAAGCCTCATCTTTGGGCCCAGTAAAAGATGTCAATCAAAATGAACTGCATTCCTGATTCACAGGGCCAGAAATGAAAGCTCTTTAACTTCTCAAGGCCCAGGGACTATAACAGAAGAGATGGGCATATGAGATTCTAAGGGCCAATTTTGAGAAATAAAGTAAGTTCAGTTTCTTTATAAATTAATAATTAATGTCAAAGACACACTGATGCAAGACCAGCACATAAGCCCCTGTGTCAGATTAACAAGGTTTTGTTGAAGCATTCACCGACTCCTTAATAAAGGTTATAAAAGTTATAAAAAGCTTATGGAAGTTATATCTTATGGTCAAGACTTAATTTTATAGATTGTTTATAAAATTTTTAAAAACAATTTTAATTGGTTTCATACCATTTTTATTAGGCCTTATTGTCTGGAAAATTAAGGTCTCCTCTCTTACAGAATAAAGGTTTTTGCCTTTTTTTTTTTTTTTAAATCCTTGAGTTATCATTTAAGTGAAATAAATGACTTATTTTACAATGACCTGTGATATGAAGCATTTTAAGCCTTTGATATATAATAAACTTTCAAAAATAAAAGTATAAATTATGTCTTTTTCTGACCTAATTAATCCTTTAAGATGTTAGGTTTCCTAAAGTCCAGAAATGACATAATTTGGTTTATTTGGTATAAAAATTATACAAGAAGCATTGTCAAATATGAAATGGTGTTGGTTTTCTTTGGGCTGTATTTGTATAAATATATCATTGGTATGTGTTCTAAAATTATGGGAAAAACCTACAATTTTGATATCACTTAGTGTACATTATCAGTAATAATCAATTGTTATGTTAAATTATCGTGTGCCACAGAGGCAACAAATTTCCTTGTCAAGTGTGTCTTTGACTAAAATGCTGCCCTAAAACTTTTTGTCATCCACAAAAAACTGTTGTCTTGTTTTGGTCGTCTTTAGAAGGTGATTTTATAATCAGCTATAAAACTATAAGAGGTGCTCTTGAATGCAGATTTCTGATAACTTTGGAGATTGTGAAATCAGAATAGAAAAAAAACTTTCTGGATTCATGGATAGCTGAAATGTTTATGAATATCAAGCAGAACAAGAATTTACTTCATGGACTGAACTTGAACTAATAGAGGATTGAAGTAACCTTTTTGAAGTGATATTTTGAAGCTTAAACCATTGCTGATCCTTTGTTTTCTGTTTGTTTGTTTGTTTGTTTGTTTGTTTCAGAATTAAGGAAGCTTTTCTTTTGAGCTATTGACAGCTTTTAACAATTTAGTATTTTCCTATGAACAAAATTTGGAGCATATTTGTTTCTTTCTACTTGATTTCTCCAGAATTTGGAAACTATTTGTGAATATTCTTAACTTATGGTGTTATAATTATTTGCATAAGTGCAATAGGGATCTGTTTTCATTGGTAACAGAAAACAGTTGGAGAAACTAGTTATTTTACCAGGACTTTGCCTGAAATGATGTGTTTTCCTTAAAGGAATGAAACTTGACTTATGGAGCCAATAAAAGCCCCTTGGGAAAAACTAGCCTCATACTTTGTGTAAACAGTTCCTGTACAGGGTTCCTGACCTGTGGTTAGTAAAAAAATGTCACTTTCTAATGGGCTCAGAAGCCCTGAGTTTATCTTCAGACCTCGAAAGGAGAAGAATTCACCCAACTCATAGGTATTTGATGGTAAAAATCCATGGCTGTGCTTGGCTTTAAATAGGTCGTATCTGAGATTTCTTCTATGGAACAAAGTTCCATCAAAATAAATTTAAAATACAAATAATCAGGCCAGGTATAATAAAGCAAATCAGTTCTACCATAATTTGTCTTTAATAAAGATGAAAAACTAGAGAGAGAAAAAAATATGTTTTAAAACTATAGTACACTTGTTGTTAGATTCTAGTCTTGCCTAATGTTTTTCACTTTTTATTATATTCTACAGTTTGGTTTGAATTCTAATTTTCTTGGCTACAATCTTCAAAATAATGTTTTCATTTTTTTCTCCCCCTGCCAATTTTTCCTAATTTAGAGTCAATAAAAACTAAACTATCCTTTCTTAAAACCCTGTGAACTGAAGCTGGACAACTTAAATTTCAGGAAAAAAAAAAAAAAAAGAACCCAGCAACTTATTTACATACATAAGCCACTTTCATACCTGCCTACTGATGTATAGACTTCAGAGTAACGCAGCCTATGTCAATTTTCCAGGATTGTTCTTTGGTTTGTTGTTGCTTTTCTCCCTTTCTCCCCCCATTTTCTCTTCATAGAACATGAGACTTAACGACCTACTAAAAATGAACTTTTCTAATAACTCAGGACCTACCAGTCTAAGAATAAACCATCCTAGCAAAGAGATGTCAGATGAAACCTGAGACCAGAGACTCATTTTCTTCTAAAATGCTTTCTCCAAAAGATTTTTTTTAAAAAGGGGGAGAAATGTGAAAGGAAAATAAACTTCAGGACCCCAAAAATCACTAAGCTAAAGGGAAAAGTCAAGCTGGAAACTGCTTAGGGCAAACCTGTCTCCCATTCTATTCAAAGTCACCCCTCTGCTCATTGAGATAAATGCATATCCAATTGACTCCTCTGGAGAGGCTAATCAGAAACTCAAAAGAATGCAACCATTTGTTTCTTTATACCTATGACCTGGAAGCCCCCTCCCCACTACTACTTTCCAGACTGAAGCAATGTTCATCTTACATATGTTGATTGATGTCTCATGTCTCCCTAAAATGTATAAAACCAAAGTGTGCTCTGACCACCTTGGGCACACGTCATCAGGACCTCATGAAGCTATGTCATGGGAATGCATCCTCAACCTTGGCAAAATATACTTTCTAAATTAACTGAGACCTGTCTCAGATATTTGGAGTTGACAACTCCCTCATTCGCTCCCTCCCTCACTCCTTTATTATTCACTCACTCACTCACTCATTCATGCATTCATTTACTCATTCACTCATTCTGTCACGCACTCATTTACTCCCTCCCTCCCTTATTCATCACTCACTCATTCACTCACTCATTCATTCATTCAAAAACTCATTCATTCCCTCTCAATCACTGCCATACTCACTCTTTCATTCACTCACCCACTCATTCACTTACTCCCTCACTCATTAATTTATTCTATCATTAATTCACTCACTCCCTCACTTTCTCATTCACTTACTCACTCATTCTTTCACTGAATCCCTCCTTCAAATGGGAATATGAGTTACTGGGGAAATAAGTCAAGTTCTTTGAGATGGGCTGCAACATAAATGACCTCAGGAGAGCATCCTGCAGGAAGCTGGAGGGACCCTGGTGCTGTCTGTCCTGGAAGGATTCTGCACACTGAGATACTGTCAAAACTGGGGGCAGTCAATCCAGATGCAGGAGAAGATTTGAAAGGATGATCCTGGCCCTAACCTGGAACAGAAGATCTCCCTGTTGCAAAGTCAGAGGGAGAATCCTGTGGGTTGGATGCATCGATGTATTGAGTCTCTTTTGGACATGGGGTGGGTAAGATGGAGAATGGGGGAGGAACAAACAGGGAATTGGGTGAGGAGGAGCCAGAGGTCCCAATGGGTGCCAGGTGGGGAATGGGAAGGTAAGGATACAGATAAGTGTGGTGAGGGGCTCTGAGGGGAGCACTGTGCATGACCAGCAACAGACTCACCAGCCCCTGGTCTCACTTGGGGACATTGATGGTGCTCAGCTCTTCTGTCTTCCCTCTAGGAGCCCACCCTGCAGAAAATACACCTGTGGGAGCCAAGAAATAGATTCCAGGGTGTCCTCTCTAGCTCTGTGGGATTCAGGGTCTTATTGAACTGCCCTGGATTCCATCAGCAGGGGGCAGGTTAGATGAATGACACCCTATCTCTACCACAGAACACTGGACCAAAAAAAAAACAGATTAAAGTTTAAGGGGGTTCTGTATGCTCCCATGTTGAAGGATTCCATGGGCTAAAGCCCCACCTGGGAACTGGACGTGGCCCATCAATCACCGTCTGCAAGCCCTGCCCAGGTGACGAGGCTGGTGACCTTCGCCGCTGCATCAGCCTCTGCAGTTCTAAGGGGACACAGACCAGGCAAACACTTCTCAGTGAAGTGAAAATGAGTCCTGCACAGGTGTTACCCTGCGGGAGAGTGGGCAGGAAGGGAGGGGCATTTCCAGCTCTGGGGACCCCACAGACAGGGGAGGGGTGGGCGTGGTTGGGGGGGTGGAAGGAAGCTCTGATGCAAGTGTTTTCCTTTGCTGGGTGCCAGCCAGGCCTGGGGGCATCAATCCATCCCCAGGGCTTTGTCGGCTGGTCAGGGTTCATGTCCACCCTCCTGGCTCATGTCCAGGCTTTCACCTTTATCCCTCCCATCCTCACCTCACCTGTGGAAGCCTTCTCATTTAGACCTTGGGCGAAGTGGTCCCTCTCCATCCCAGTCCCTCTGGGGGAGGACCTTGGATGTCTGTGCTGATGGATGAGCTGAGGAGCCCGAGCACAGAGCCTCCAGGTCGGGCGTTCTGGACGCATCCCTCAGCCATCCCTGCCATGGGCACCAGCTGCTTCCATGGGTGGTGCTGGGAGGAAAGTGGGAGGGGCCTCCAGTCTGGAGGTGCTCCTTGTAAACTGGAGGTTTGTGAAAGCATCTCCACCACCACCCCCCAATATTTTCTCCGTATTTAGGACTCTGTGGTTGAAGAAGACAAAAAACCCCAGCTCAAACCAACTGGAGTCCAGCATTGTGCACCTTCAGGTATGGCTGGATGAAGGGGCCTGGGAGACGCCGCCAGGACCTCTCTGTCTGTCTATGTCTGTCTCTCTGTCTCCCTCTCTCTGACTCTGCTTCCCGTCTGGCTCCCCTCCCAGTTGAGCTCAGCCATGTGGAGCCAACCCCCGCACCTGCAGTGCCAAGCCCACTCCCCTCCTCTCAGGGACATTTGTGAAGAGACCCATCCTCCCAGTCCTCTGCTGAAGCCCAGATGTGGGCCCCTCTGGCTTTCACTGGCTGGGGCTTGTGTCCATCCCACACCAGGCACCCTGGCCAGGGATGGACATGCTCTGATTGGCCATATCTCATCAACATCCATCCCAGAGCCAGAACAGACCATGTGATCTGAGAAGGGAGGTCATTTTCATGCAAAATCTGTGCTATGTCAGTGGAATAGGAAGTCAAGGTCATTAGGGACACAGATGTGAGCACTTGGTGACCTTGTGGGCTGGCTTTTTTCCTGGCAGGTTTTAATTGTAAAAGAGCCTCCAGGGAGCAATACTTAGCCTAGAGCAGGGGAGGTGTGACTCTGGGATCTGGCACTATACTGGGTTGCAGAGGAGACATTTTGGAAGACAGCGGATCGCCAAGTGCAGAGGAGGGCCCAGGGGGGTTGAGCCTAGGCCAAGGCGGGGCCTCTCAGCTGCAGAGC
>NW_022439356.1:0-9844 GCF_009761245.1 Sapajus apella
GATCCAGAAATCCCACTCCTGGGTATTTCTCCAAAGAAAAGGGAATCGGTATATCAAAGGGAGACCTGCAACCCCAGGTTTATTGCAGCACTGTTCACAATAGCTAGAATATCGAGCCAACCTCTGTGTCCGTCAACAGACGAATGGCAAAGAAAATGTGGTATGTATACTCAAGGGAATTCCGTTCAGTCATAAGAGAGAATAAAAATCTTTTCATTTGCAGCAACATGGATGAAACTGGAGGCCATTAAAGTAAGAGAAATAAGGCAGACCCTGACAAGTAACACATGTTCTCGCTCATATGTTGGAGCCAAAAAATGCTGACCTCATGAAGGTAGAGTGTAGAATGATGGTTACTAGAAGCTGGGATGGGTTTATGTGTGTTGGAGAGGATAAAGATAGGTTAGTCAACGGTTGCAAACGTTAGTTAGAAGAAATAAATACCTGTGTTCGATAGCACACTAGGGTGACTGTAATTAACAATATGTATTTCAAAATAGCTAGAAGATTTGAAATGTTCCCGACAAAAATACATGATAAATATTTGAGGTGATGAATATCCTAAATACCTGATCAATAACCTGATTTGATCATTACACATTCCATGAATGTATCAAGGTATCACATGTATGCCATAAAAATATACAAATATTATTGGCAAATAAATTACAAAGAATTATGTATAATAACCAACAAAAATAAAAGATGAAGGAAAAGTAATCCTTTAAATCATGCAGGGGAATCTTCCAGTGAGTTCCTTCAATGAACAGGAACGGCCTTTCCCTCATGCCTTTTAAAGCGTCAGCATCTTGCTAAGCTAAGTGGAAGTTTTGTATGTAAACACAGCACTGATTTGAATAATGTATTACCTTAAACGAAAACCAAACATTTCATAGTGATTGATTCAAATGCTGGAAAAAAAAAAAAAGAAACAGCAATGAGGCATTTTTGAGATACATTTCCTATTTTCTTATCTGATAAGATTTGCAAGAGTATTATCAGTGATCTCTACTTTTTTCTTCACCGAATAGACTAATGTTAGAACCTAACCCAGGAGTAAGCTGTGACTCCATTGCATTCTCCATTAAGAAGCAATAAAATTTACCCAGGCCAAGGAGTCCAAGGCAGAAACTGGACACTGCTAGATACTTCAGGACAAGGCAGCAGCTGCCTCGAGTCAGCAGATAGCTAATAAAGAGGCAGGCACATCCAGGTTGGTAGACAGGTTTCAGACACAAATAACAGTGGGTAGGAAAGTACAGCTACTGGGATTTCAGGCTTAAAAACAGATTCCAGAGATGAAGAGATGAGCAAAGAAAGGGAGAAGAAAACATGGAAGAAAGACTAATAAATGGTATTACAATGTGATCAGAGTGTAGAAGTCACTTGATTTCTGATATATTGGATCAGTCTCAGGTTACATGCCAATTAAGTACAATTAGCATTTTAGCCATTTCGATGCTTCAGATACCCAAATATTTTATTCCATAATCAAATTTTCTTTTTTTCTGTTTGTCTTAACATTGTTTGGCCATGATAAACATGTATTTATATTGGAGGAATCAAAGATGTCTTTTTTTTCTTTTTTTTAGACAGAGTTTCGCTCTTGTTACCCGGGCTGGAGTGCAATGGCGCGATCTCGGCTCACCGCAACCTCCGCCTCCTGGGTTCAGGCAATTCTCCTGCCTCAGCCTCCCGAGTAGCTGGGATTACAGGCGCGCGCCACCATGCCCAGCTAATTTTTTGTATTTTCAGTAGAGACGGGGTTTCACCATGTTGACCAGGATGGTCTCGGTCTCTTGACCTCGTGATCCACCCGCCTCGGCCTCCCAAAGTGCTGGGATTACAGGTGTGAGCCACCGCGCCCGGCCTGATGTCTTATATATTTAAAAATAACTTTGTATAGTACAGCTCTTGTTAGGGTATTAACACATTTGATTGAAGAATTTTCTTTGCTCTTAGATGACACTAAGAGAAAAAATACTGCAAAACTATAAAAAATTATGGTGCAAGTAAAATAGCAATATTAACTTTTTGCTGTTAGTATGCCAGGGATACTTAAAATTTGTTGTCGATTGACTACCGCAGAGAACAGACTCAGATGGAAATGAGTGTGAAGGACGTTTCTTAGGGAGTGGACTTGGGCTCAGCACTTGGGGTGTGGGGAAAGGAATGAATTAGGGTTGGGCAGAGGAAGAATTGGGGCTGTGATGCATCACCACAGGGATGCAGCTGACTCCAAAGGGAGCCCTGAAGCTTGGGTAGCCCTGCAGAGTTGCTCCTCTTTGGGGAGAGGAGCTGGTGGTTTATCCCCAGTACTTGGGTAGGGATTCACTGGAGAAGAGGTAATCTCTTTCAGCGAGGTCATACCCAGCTCGGGGTATATGTCCTTGAGTCTTGAAGGGAATAGGGCAGAGAGATCTGGGCACTGCAGCATTCATGACAATTCCTCCATATTTCTGTGGCCGTTTTGTCTCATATAATTTCTCAGGGTGGCTCCTTTAGGACTCTGATGGGACTTTCTCTTTGGAGAAACTTGTAAGGTTATAAGGGAAAAAGGTTAGTAGGACAAATTGCAGCCCCAGCTGCTACTGGGGAGGCAAAGCTCTAGGCTAAACTCTCTGATTCATTCTAGAGCCCTTCACCTTAGTTCTTACAATGGTAGAAGGATGCTAACTTTGTGGGTAGCCCACAACTTCCTTCCTGTGGGGACCAAGTTCATGTTTACTTTTCTTAGGCTATGGCTATGACAATTATGGGTTTATGATTAAAATTAGATGATGGAATACTAATGTGTGCCAACCACCTTGGAGTTAAGCTGATTGCTCACTTCTCCAATGTGGAATAGCAGCTTTCCTCCTGATGACTAGGCCATGTACCTTTTCCAGGATGGCAATTATCCCTACTCTGTTTGTTGTTGTTGTTGTTGGCCCTGGACACAGGGTGCACAAAATGTTGAAGGGGCAGCTGTATTTTCTATCTGCTGGTGGGAGAATTCTCTACACCTGTGGTGCCCAGAATTGTGGAAATGGGAAGCACGCATTCCAGAAGTGGGTTACAGGGGATGATAGTAACAGGAGCCATTGTGGCTTCCATGCCTTCATTCTGAGACCCGTATATTTTTTTCTTCGGGGGATAGTGCATCAAATAATGGTCATTGACTTAGCATGCACATTGTATACTGGAGGATGGGACCCCATTGTTAATTTCTAATAATGTTTAGAAATTTTACAAATGTTTCTAAACATTACTAGAAATTAATGTCAATGCCACTCAGAGTTTGTGAACACTGCTACATATCGTCTAATGGAAGAACGCTAGGAAAAACTCCCGGAGCAGAAACATCTTAAACAGAACTTGCCATTGTGTATCACAGACTCTGCTAATGATGCAGCCTCCCAGTACAAACAATACATATGACTTGTCCTCAGCTTTTCAATCTGGGTTTGCTCTAGAGTAGAATTAGAATTTAAAACATCGTGTCAGCCAACTCAGCGAAGTTCAATTGTGAGTAGAATTTCTGCTTCTGAATTCTTATAGTTTAAATGATGGCCTGTGTATTGTAAGCTCCAGAAACCTCTTTGAAAGTGTGTGAGCAAACAAATGTTTCTCTAATAGCTGTTGAAAGAATGCAGTCTCACTAAAGGGAATTAGACTAGGGGATATAGATTCAATTTCATTCACTTTGATTTAAAGTAAAATATGGCAAGACTTTGATACATTTATGAACCCAAACTGACCAGAATCCTCAACTTAATTTTTGCTGTTGTTGCTGCTATACTCATATTTCATGAGAAGGAGACAAAGAGTAGAAACTAGTTCACACTCAAGGTTTAAGTCCCTCCAAAAATCACCTTCCAGGGATGCATGAATCCTGTGCAGATTCAATCCAGTGTTCACATCCCATATTTACAATCCCTATGCAGAGGCAATGATGTTTAAAATAATGACTCAGAAATATTATAAAATGTAAAATGATCAAAGGAAGATTCAGTAATGTTCTGGAGACTGTGCCTATTTAGGAAAGAGAATTTGGCTATGTACTTAGAAAATCACACACACATAACTGAAGAGACTGACAAGTGTTCCAAATTCACTCAGAGTTAATGCAATAATCAATTTCCAAATCATTCTACTCACCCATGGTCTTACTCTGCTTGATTTAACCCATACCTCACTTGGTGGCATCTATGTCCTCAGTAGTTTAGGCAATTTTTTCTCAAAGCCCCATGTCATCAGCAGTGCAAGGTTAGAGGTGTCCTGGTTCACACATGTGTGTGTCTTTCCACATGTCAGACTTCTATTGAAGAAGAACTCATCCTAATTCTCTCAGCTCTTCAGAGAATTTCTAATCACAAAAGCCATGAGCTACATGGAGTTCCCAAGGAGACAGTTCTCCTTAGCACTTCCCATTCACTCCGTAGTCAGAGCCATGGGCAACACAGCCTCAATCCGTTCCACAAGTCAGTCTATATTGCATATCATACATAATAGTATATTTAACCCATATATAAATATTACAGGTTAAATATTCCACAACAAACAAGGTAGCACTTACCATCAAGAGGAGAACGAGGTAGGAGAAAGGGTAAATGAGCAAGTCCCAGTGGGAGCGAAGAAGACAAAAGGATTCCTGGTCTTGTCCATTGGTCTCCCAAGGAGGAGTCTTTGATGTGGAAGAGCCTTTAGAAGGGCATGCTAAGTGCTTATCATGGCTGACAGCAAAACTGGTTAATTAAGGCAGCTGTTTGGAGAGGCTGAAGGTCTGCCTTTATATATATACATATAGTCACAGAGTCCTCTGGTGAGAACCTACAGTGGAAGAGTGTGCTTGTTATGTCCTTACCTGGTTGGATGCAGTCTTCCCATTTTTATTTGTTTGTTAAGCAAAATATCCTTGTTGGCAAAGTCCCATATAAAATATAAAATGCAGTATTTTTCTAAGATGGAGTTTAATGAAGGGTTGCTCTATACACCCCAATTTCCTAGTTTTGAGGTATTTCTGGATTTACTTCCTCAGAGTGTCCTCTCCTAGTCCTGGGGGACTTTTCAATTTCTGCTGCTACCTGGTTGCCAAATATTACTTCCTTCTAGAATTCATTAAGAGAGTATAATCCAGCAAAAATATAAAGATTTTTGTGGGTTTGGAAAGAAAAATCATATCACACAAGGAGTCAATGGAAATCTTCTTGGCCCAGTGTAATCTCCACCCTTCCTCTTGTGGCCATTCTTCATCCAAAACGTTCTGGGCCTCTGGTGAAGTGTCTGTCCCCACAGAGTACAGTCCCTAGGTCTTAGAAGGGAGTGATTCCCTGAAGCTGATGATAATTTTTAGCTATCTCTTGGTCTCCGCTCCCTCTGTCCTGTTGAATTCTAATGAATAATATTCACATCACATTAAAGGTTTATTTCTTATGAAATTGTTCTAAATTGCCATCTTGTCTCCCAGTCCTTGAAGAATCAATAGCCCTTGATCTTGCAGATCCAACAGTCTTAATTCAGTTCAGCTGCCACAGTTGATAGATGAGGAAACTAAAGCTCAGAGAAGGGAAGTGATTTACCGAAAAATACTGGGGCTATTTGGAAGCAGAGCTGAAGGCATAATTCTGGTCTTCCTCCTCCTAGGCCAACGCCCCTATCTACTTGTGTCATTTTTTTTGCTTCATTCCAGATCGGCAAGATTGTAATGATGAAAGATGACAGGGTTGCTTATGCACCTTGTATTCTTGTCTATTATAACTATAAACCTGAGTATATGTTTCCCAGAATAGTTAATCATCTAGTAGAAGAAGATAGTGTGATTTCTTGCCCTGTAAATCATGACAAAACACCTCCAGTACCTTCTCTTAATGTTTGCCATATTGTTTTTCAGGCTACAAGGAATTGGTCTCAGTGTAATTGTGTATAAATACTACCCGTTGGTCTCTCCTTACTAGTACATGCTGACTAACATTACGAGGTAATAATTGGTTATACCGTATTAGGAGAATAACAGTTTATAACAATATTACTTGCAATAAACTTCGTGCTTTCTTTTCCTATTCAGTGAAGCAAATGTTTGGCTTTATGGCTACACAGACAGTTTTTCTTTCATAGCTAAGTTTATTTTGTCATAAGGCAATCAGGTGGTACAAAAGTATTAACTACAGGAAACCAACATCTAGCAAAGAAACTTGAAGATCGTGTTCACGCTGAATAAACAAGTGCCTTTAAAAAAATTCTTCCAAATTTTGACATCAAACAGAAAAGTTGAAAAAGAAGCACCATAAAGACACATGCACCCTTTATTTAGATTCACAAATTAACATTTTCTGGGATTGGCTTTCTGTGTCTCTATGTCTCTTTTCCTCTTCACAGACACACTCATTTTCTCTCTCTTACACACACGTACATATACATGCACGCACTCACATTTTGGGAGCTCTGAACTGCTTGAAAGCAAATTGCAGACATCAAGATTATACAAAAATACTTAAGGGACTTTGTCCGAAATTAGCACATTCTTTTATATTACTACAATAACAATCACAAGACATTTGCTACTGATAATTAACATTATGTAGTACGCAGTCTAAATTTAAATGTCTCCACTTGCTCTCAAATATTCTCTATATTAGTCAGAGATCTTATATTGGATTTTTTTGTCATTGTTTCTTATTTTCATCAGTCTAGAACATTGCTTCCCCTCCACCCTTTTCCCTCATCTTTTACAACTCTGACATTTTTGAAGAGTCCAGACTAAGTGTCTCATAGAATGTTTCTCAAACTGGATTCATCTAACTGTTATGGATTAGACAAAACGTTTAGGCAACTATTATGTTTCCCATCGCATTGCATTGGGAAGTTTATAATGTCACTCTATCTCAATATTTGTGAAGCTAAGTTTCATCTCTTCGATTTAAATTCTGTACTTAATAAATATTTGATGGATAATAGACATATATGAATGTCCTTTTCCTAACATTATGTTAGTGTATAGTGTTAGGAGTAATTTCATGCCAGAATCTCATGTTACCTTGGTGGTATTTGCAAAACGGTGATTTCAAAATTCAGGCATTATTCTAGATGAGGGGCCAGTAGATTTTTCCAGTGAAGAGCTACATTCTAAGTCTTTTAGCCTTTGTGGGCCACATATAGCCTCTGTTACATATTCTATTTCTTCTTTAGCTCTGTAAAAATTATTAGCTCATGGACTGCAGGAAAATGGTCTGCAGCAGGATTTGGGCCATGAGTAGTAGTTTGTCAAAGTCCTGTTCTGTGTTATAAAGAAGACCTTTCCTTTTCCTTGTAACACCTGTGTGTGTGTGTGTGTGTGTGTGTGTGTGTGTGTGTGTGTGTGTGTGTGTGTCAGAGGGAGAGAGATTCTTTAATAACATTATTTCTTTTATAGAGTTGGTCTCTTTAAACTTTTTGTTTTTTAAATACTCTTTGGCTTTGACTTTGGTAAATAACACTGTGTGAAGATAATTTCATTTTCTTCTATGCTTTCTGATACAATAGCCGCTAGCTGCATGAGACCATTCAAATTTAAACTAATTATACTGAAATTATAATTAGAAATTAAATAAATTAATAATTAGAACAAATTTAGTTTCTCAGTCACATGAGCCACACTTAAGTGTACAAGTATTCACTCAACACACGTAGCTAGTGGCTACCTATTGAACAGTACAGATGTAGGACATTTTTGCGATTTAGAAGTTGAATTGGATAGTAATAAATGCAGATTTCAAATGTATTTGCACAGAGTTGTGCAAAATAGTCCCTCATAATTAGAGTTAACTTACAATTTTTTCTTGTCTTTTTTTGCTTTTATGCTTATTTCCCTTCTTACTAATTTGTCTATTTCCATTCGTTTAAGGTACCAAAGTATTTATTATATCTACTATTTTTCTGTTTTTATCTCACATTTTCCTTTCCTTATGCTTTCTTTTGATTTAGTTTATCAGTTTTTTTTTTTTAAACTTTTATTTTAGGCTCAGAGGTACCTGTACATGTTTATTATATAAGTGTCACTGGGGATTGTTGTACAGATTATTTGTCACCTATGTGGTAGGCACTGTACCTCACAGGTAGTTTTTCAGTCCTGACCCTCCTCTTTCCTTCATCCTCAAATAAGTCCAGGTGTGTGTTGTGTCCATGTGTACTCAATGTTGAGCTTCTACTTGTGAGAACATGTAGTATGTGGTTTTCTGTTCCTCTGTTAGTTTACGTAAGATAATGGCTTTTACCTTCATCGATGTTGCTGCAAAGGACATGACCTCATTCTGTTTTATGGCTCCATCATATTCCGTGGTGTATACGTACCACATTTTCTTTAATCAGTCTACCATCGATGGGCATTTAAGTTGGTTTCATGTCTTTGCTATTGGGAATCATGCTGCAATGAGCATATGCGTGCATGTATCTTTTTCTTTTCTCTGTTATCTTCCTTCCCTCCCTCCCTCCCTCTCTTCTTTCCTTCCTTCCTCCCTTCCTCTCTTTTCTCTCTCTTTCTTCCTTTGTTTTTCTCTTTCTTTCTCTCTCTCTTCCTCTTTCTCTTTCTTTCTCTCTTATCTTCCTTCCTTCCTGTCTTTCCCTCTCTCTTCCTTTCTTTGTTTTTCTTTCTCTCTTTCTTTTTCTTTCTTCCTCCCTCCCTACCCCCTCTCCTTCTTTCCTTACTTTCCTCCCTCCCTCCCTCCTTTTCTCTGCTTCTGTCACCCCGGGTGGAGTGAAGTGGCACCATCTTGCCTCATTGCAAGCTCCACATCCCAGGTTCAAATGATTCTCCTTCCTTAGCCTCCCAAGTAGCTGGGACCACAAGCGCTCACCACCAGATCCAGCTAATTTTTGTATTTTTTATTAGAGGCTGGGTTTCTCCATGTTGCTCAAGTTATCAGGCTGGTCTTGAACTCCTGACCTAAGGTTATCTGCCCACCTCGGCCTCCCAAAGTGCTGGGATTACAGGTGTGAGCCACCGCACCCAGCCCTCACCACTCCCTTTTGTATCCCCCAACTCACACCTTGCCCATGCCACTCATGCATACCCCCTGCCTTTCCCCATGGTCATTTGTGAGTCCTGCACGAAATGGCCTTCAGTCCAGAGACCAGACATCAGACAGCAATCTGGAACTCTTCCTTGATGGGAGGTGAGACCTCCAGAAGAGGAAAATGCCTGCTATGGAGCCTGCAGGCTGAACACAGTGACTCTCCAGGCAAACAGCTGGAACCGAACTGAGTAAAATCTCCAGCCAGAAAGAAAACTCCCCAATCAACTCTTTCCTCACCCCATTTTACAGATGGAAACGTTGAGGCTCAGAGGAGAAAAGACAAAGCAGGCATTGGAACCATAGTCTCCTGGCTCCAAAGCCAAGTTCTGTCCACCCAGCCAGGGTCCATCCTTCCTTCTATAAATGTTTATAACAGCATGTGCTGGGCACTCTTGTTAGGCCCTTTTACACATATCACTCAGTCTGCTTTTCCCATTCGTTGGACAAGTGTTTATTGAGCTCCTACTGTGTGCAGGAGCTGGACTCGATACTGGGGACATCTTGGTAAAAAACTCAGGCAAAGTCTACCCAGCTGGGGTTCTAACAAGACAAAGGGAGGGTTGGTGCCATGGGCAAGGCTGTGAAGGCAATGAATGAAATGGTGGCGACAGACAGGAAGGGTGGTCAGGGATGCTCTCTGCATGGAAGGGGCATCTTCTTGGCTTTGAGACCCAAATGCCAAAATACCTGTGAGCAGCAGGCCATGCCCACTCAGTAACAGAGCTGAGCCACACCCCTCCATAGATGCCAAACCAAACACCAGATCGGGCCAGCAATGAGGGACAAAGACCATGGCCTGCAAGGGTCTTGCCACC
>NW_022439357.1:0-9842 GCF_009761245.1 Sapajus apella
TGTTGTTTTGATTTGCATTTCTCTGATGACCAGTGATGATGAGCATTTTTTCATATGTTTGTTGGCCTCGTGTATGTCTTCTTTTGTAAAGTGTCTGTTCATATCCTTTGCCCACTTTTGAATGGGCTTGTTTGTTTTTCTCTTGTAAATCTGTTTTAGTTCTGTGTAAATTCTGGATATCAGCCCTTTGTCAGATGGGTAAACTGCAAAAAATTTTTTCCCATTCTGTTGGTTGCCGATTTACTCTAATGACTGTTTCTTTTGCTGTGCAGAACCTGTGGAGTTTGATTAGGTCCCATTTGTCTATTTTGGCTTTTGTTGTCAGTGCTTTTGGTGTTTTGGTCATGAAGTCCTTGCCTACACCTATGTCCTGAATGGTTTTGCCTAGATTTTCTTCTAGGGTTTTTATGGTGTTAGGTCTTATGTTTAAGTCTTTAATCCGTTTGGGGTTAATTTTAGTGTAAGGTGTCAGGAAGGGGTCCAGTTTCTGCTTTCTGCACATGGCTAGCCAGCTTTCCCAACACCATTTATTGAACAGGGAATCCTTTCCCCATTGCTTGTTTTTGTCTGGTTTGTCAAAGATCAGATGGTTGTAGATATGTTGTGTTGCCTCCGAGACCTCTGTTCTGTTCCATTGGTCTATATCTCTGTTTTGGTACCAGTACCATGCTGTTTTGATTACTGTAGGCTTGTATTATAGTTTGAAGTCCGGTAGTGTGATGCCTCCCGCTTTGTTCTTTTTGCTTAGAATTGACTTGGCTATGCGGGCTCTCTTTTGGTTCCATATGAAGTTTAAGGTGGTTTTTTCCAGTTCTGTGAAGAAGGTCATTGGTTGCTTGATGGGGATAGCATTGAATCTGTAAATTACTTTGGGCAGCATGGCCATTTTCACGATATTGATTCTTCCTAACCATGGACATGGAATGTTTCTCCATCTGTTTGTGTCCTCTCTTATTTCGTTGAGCAGTGGGTTGTAGTTCTCCTTGAAGAGGTCCTCTACGTTCCTTGTTAGTTGTATTCCTAGGTATTTTATTCTCTTTGTGGCAATTGTCAATGGAAGTTTGTTCTTGATTTGGCTCTGTTTAAGTCTGTTATTGGTGTATAGAAATGCATGTGATTTTTGCACATTGATTTTGTATCCTGAGACTTTGCTGAACTTGTTTATCAGTTTCAGGAGGTTTGGGGCTGAGATGATGGGGTCTTCTAGAGATACAATCATGTTGTCTGCATATAGAGACAATTTGACTTCCTCCTTTCCTATTTGAATGCCCTTTATTTCTTTTTCTTGCCTGATTGCTCTGGCTAGAACTTCTAATACTATATTGAATAACAGTGGTGAGAGAGGGCATCCTTGTCTAATGACAGATTTCAAGGGGAATGCTTCCAGTTTTTGCCCATTCAGTATGATATTGGCTGTTGCTTTGTCATAAATAGCTTTTATTATTTTGAGATACGTTCCATCAATACCTAGCTTATTGAGGGTTTTTAGCATAAAGGGCTGTTGAATTTTGTCAAAGGCCTTCTCTGCATCAATTGAGATAATCATGTGGTTTATGTCTTTGGTTCTGTTTATGTGGTGAATTACGTTTATAGACTTGTGTATGTTGAACCAACCTTGCATCCCCGGGATGAAGCCTAGTTGATCATGGTGGATAAGCTTTTTGATGTGCTGTTGCAATCGGCTTGTCAGCATTTTATTG
This sequence comes from Sapajus apella, assembly GCF_009761245.1. Classification (NCBI taxonomy): domain Eukaryota; kingdom Metazoa; phylum Chordata; class Mammalia; order Primates; family Cebidae; genus Sapajus; species Sapajus apella. The sequence continues at coordinate 1,701 of NW_022439357.1, forward strand.
AAGATTTTTGCATCTGTGTTCATCATGGATATTGGCCTGAAGTTTTCTTTTCTTGTTGAGTCTCTGCCAGGTTTTGGAAGCAGGATGATGTTGGTCTCATAAAATGATTTGGGAAGAATTCCCACTTTTTGTATTGTTTGGAATAGTTTCAGTAGGAATGGTACCAGCTCCTCTTTGTATGTCTGGTAGAATTCAGCTGTGAACCCATCTGGACCTGGGCTTTTTTTGGGTGGTAAGCTCTTAATTGCTGCCTCAACTTCAGACCTTGTTATGGGTCTGTTCAGGGTTTCGGCTTCTTCCTGGTTTAGGCTTGGCAGGAGGCAAGTGTCCAGGAATTTATCCATTTCTTCCAGGTTTATTAGTTTGTGTGCATAGAGTTGTTTGTAATAATCTCTGATGATGGTTTGAATTTCTGTGGAATCTGTGGTGATATCCCCTTTATCGTTTTTTATTGCATCAATTTGGTTGTTCTCTCTTTTCTTTTTTATTAATCTGGCTGGTGGTCTGTCTATTTTGTTGATCTTTTAGAAAAACCAGCTCCTGGATTTATTGATTTTTTGAAGGGTTTTTTGTGTCTCTATCTCCTTCAGTTCTGCTCTGATCTTAGCTATTTCTTGTCTTCTGCTAGACTTTGAGTTTTTTTGATCTTGCTCCTCTAGCTCTTTCGGTTTTGACAATAGGGTGTCTATTTTTGATCTCTCCTTGCTTCTCATGTGGGCACTTATTGCTATATATTTTCCTCTAGAGACTACTTTAAATGTGTCCCAGAGATTCTGGTATGTTGTGTCTCATTCTCATTGGTTTCGAAGAACATCTTTATTTCTGTCTTCATTTCATTGTTTATCCAGTCAACATTCAAGAGCAAATTGTTCAGTTTCCATGAAGCTGTGCGGTTGTGGGTTAGTTTTTGAATTCTGAGTTGTAACTTGATTGCACTGTGGTCTGAGACTGTTTGTTATGATTTCCGTTCTTTTGCATTTGCTGAGGAGTGATTTACTCCCAATTATGTGGTCAATTTTAGAGTAGGTGTGATGTGGTTCTCAGAAGAACGTATATTCTGTGGATTTGGGTGGAGAGTTCTGTAAATGTCTATTAGGTTTGCTTGGTGCAGGTCTGAGTTCAAGTCCTGGATATCCTTGTTAATTTTCTGTCTGGTTGATCTGTCTAATGTTGACAATGGGGTGTTAAAGTCTCCCACTATTATTGTGTGGGAGTCTAAGTCCCTTTGTAAGTCATTAAGAACTTGCCTTATGTATCTGGGTGCTCCTGTATTGGGTGCATATATATTTAGGATCGTTAGCTCTTCTTGTTGCATTGATACTTTTACCATTATGTAATGTCCCTCTTTGTCTCTTATGATCTTTGTTGCTTTAAAGTCTAATTTATCCGAGATGAGAATTGCAACTCCTGCTTTTTTTTTGCTCTCCGTTTGCTTGGTAAATCTTCCTCCATCCTTTTATTTTGAGCCTTTGTGTATCCTTGCACGTGAGATGGGTTTCCTGGATACAGCACACCGATGGGTTTTGTCTTTTTATCCAATTTGCCAGTCTGTGTCTTTTGATTGGGGCATTTAGTCCATTTACATTTCGAGTTAATATTATTATGTGTGAATTTGATACTGCCATTTTGATGCTAGCTGGGTGTTTTGCCCTTTAGTTGAGCTGGTACTTGTTGTTCCTTTATATGTGTAGAGCCTCTTTCAGGAGCTCTTGTAGAGCTGGCCTGGTGGTGACGAAATCTCTGAGTACTTGCATGTTCCCAAAGGATTTTATTTTTCCTTCACTTATGAAGCTTAGTTTGGCTGGATAGGAGATTCTGGGTTGAAAGTTCTTTTCTTTAAGGATGTTGAATATTGGCCCCCACTCTCTTCTGGCTTGTAGGGTTTCTGCTGAGAGATCTGCTGTGAGTCTGATGGGCTTCCCTTTGTGGGTAACCTGACCTTTCTCTCTGGCTGCCCTTAGTATTTTCTCCTTCATTTCAACCCTGGTGAATCTGACGATTATGTGCCTTGGGGTTGCTCTTCTTGACGAATATCTTTGTGGTGTTCTCTGTATTCCCTGGACTTGAATGTTTGCCTGCCTTGCTAGGTTGGGGAAGTTTTCCTGGATAATATCCTGAAGAGTATTTTCCAGCTTGGATTCATTCTCTTTGTCGCATTGAGGTATGCCTATCATACGTAGATTAGGTCTCTTCACATAGTCCCACATTTCTTGGAGATTTTGTTCATTCCTTTTTACCCTTTTTTCTCCAGTCTTGCCTTCCCGTTTTATTTCATTGAGTTGATCTTCGACCTCTGATATCCTTTCTTCTGCTTGGTCGATTCGGCTGTTGATACTTGTGCATGCTTCACGAAGTTCTCGTGTTGCGTTTTTCAGCTCCATCAATTCACTTACACTCCTTTCTATTTTGTCCATTCTCGTTAGCATTTCATCAAATCTTTTTTCAACGTTCTTAGTTTCTTTGCATTTAGTTAGAACATGTTATTTAAGTTCACAGAAGTTTCTTACTACCCACCGTCTGAAGTCTGATTCTGTCATTTCATCACACTCGTTCTCCCTCCAACCTTGTTCCCTTGCTGGTGCGCGTTTTGGCTGGCGATTGGAGCCATGGGAAGTCACCCATTCGTCTGTTTAAAAAGGGGATTGAGCAGAGAACCAGGACAGTAGATTCCAGGGGAAAAAAAAAAAAGGCGCCACAAACAGTGCCACTGATTAAGCCAGTGCAGTGAGTGGCCGCAGGGGAAAACAAACAGACCCCGGCGCCTCTTCAACAGGCGACTGGAACACCAACTTAAAAAAGGCTCTGAGGCAGGGAGCCAGGCGATCAGGCTCGGCTGGTCCCACCCTCACAAAAGAACAGCAACCAGAAACTCTGGATTGAGACTTTCACAGCAAGCGCAGCTGAACCTGGGACGGTCCAGCTCTGAGGGGGAGGGGCGTCCGCCATTACTGAGGCAGCCCGCCACGACCGAGGTAGTGGGCCAATGCTGAGGCAGCCCGCCGTTGCCAAGGCAACCCGCCATTGCTGAGGCAGCCCGCCGTTGCCAAGGCAACCCGCCACAGCAGGGAGACTCCGCCTCAACAGAGGCGGGCCACTATCGCCAAAGCAGTTCTAACTACACCCATATAAACAGGACTGCAGGGAAGTTCACTCGGCAGCGGGACGGAGCCCACAGCAGCTCAGGAAAGCCTCTATAGGCCAACAGTGACTACGCTGCCTCCTTGCTGGGCTGGGCAGGTCTGAAGGAAAAAAAAAAAAAAAGAAGGCGGCAGCATAACAGAAACTCATAAATAAAGCCCTACATCCCTGGGACAGAGCACCTGGGAACAAAAAGCAGTTTATGAGTTCTGCTGCAGCACACCTAAAAGTACCTGCCCAGCAGCTCTGAATAAACAACAACAGAGCTCACAACTCACCATTTGAGCTCCTATAAAGAAGAGCGTCTCCTCAAGCAGCTCCCTGACACCTATATATCCAAAGAGCCACCTGATAAAGGAGAGATCAGATTGACACTAGGCAGGTATCCTTCTGGGACAAAGATAGCAGAAGAAGAAAACTGGTAACAGCCCTTACTGTTCAGCAGCTGCTGCAGGTGAACCCCAGGCAAGCAAGGCCTGGAGTGAACCTCAGCAGACCTACAGCAGAGGGGCCAGACTGTCAGAAGGAAAACCAAGAAACAGAACTAACCTCATCATCAACAAACAGAACGTCAATCTGAAAGATTTGAGACCCAATCTGAAAGCCAGCAACTACAAAGTCGACAGGTGGATAAATCCATAAAGATGGAAAGAAACCAGCGCAAAAAGGATGAAAACACCCGAAACCAGAACACCTCTCCTCCTAAAAGGGATCACAGCTCCTCACCAGCAAGGGAACAAGGTTGGAGGGAGAACGAGTGTGATGAAATGACAGAATCAGACTTCAGACGGTGGGTAGTAAGAAACTTCTGTGAACTTAAATAACATGTTCTAACTAAATGCAAAGAAACTAAGAACGTTGAAAAAAGATTTGATGAAATGCTAACGAGAATGGACAAAATAGAAAGGAGTGTAAGTGAATTGATGGAGCTGAAAAACGCAACACGAGAACTTCGTGAAGCATGCACAAGTATCAACAGCCGAATCGACCAAGCAGAAGAAAGGATATCAGAGGTCGAAGATCAACTCAATGAAATAAAACGGGAAGGCAAGACTGGAGAAAAAAGGGTAAAAAGGAATGAACAAAATCTCCAAGAAATGTGGGACTATGTGAAGAGACCTAATCTACGTATGATAGGCATACCTCAATGCGACAAAGAGAATGAATCCAAGCTGGAAAATACTCTTCAGGATATTATCCAGGAAAACTTCCCCAACCTAGCAAGGCAGGCAAACATTCAAGTCCAGGGAATACAGAGAACACCACAAAGATATTCGTCAAGAAGAGCAACCCCAAGGCACATAATCGTCAGATTCACCAGGGTTGAAATGAAGGAGAAAATACTAAGGGCAGCCAGAGAGAAAGGTCAGGTTACCCACAAAGGGAAGCCCATCAGACTCACAGCAGATCTCTCAGCAGAAACCCTACAAGCCAGAAGAGAATGGGGGCCAATATTCAACATCCTTAAAGAAAAGAACTTTCAACCCAGAATCTCCTATCCAGCCAAACTAAGCTTCATAAGTGAAGGAAAAATAAAATCCTTTGGGAACATGCAAGTACTCAGAGATTTCGTCACCACCAGGCCAGCTCTACAAGAGCTCCTGAAAGAGGCTCTACACATATAAAGGAACAACAAGTACCAGCTCAACTAAAGGGCAAAACACCCAGCTAGCATCAAAATGGCAGTATCAAATTCACACATAATAATATTAACTCGAAATGTAAATGGACTAAATGCCCCAATCAAAAGACACAGACTGGCAAATTGGATAAAAAGACAAAACCCATCGGTGTGCTGTATCCAGGAAACCCATCTCACGTGCAAGGATACACAAAGGCTCAAAATAAAAGGATGGAGGAAGATTTACCAAGCAAACGGAGAGCAAAAAAAAAGCAGGAGTTGCAATTCTCATCTCGGATAAATTAGACTTTAAAGCAACAAAGATCATAAGAGACAAAGAGGGACATTACATAATGGTAAAAGTATCAATGCAACAAGAAGAGCTAACGATCCTAAATATATATGCACCCAATACAGGAGCACCCAGATACATAAGGCAAGTTCTTAATGACTTACAAAGGGACTTAGACTCCCACACAATAATAGTGGGAGACTTTAACACCCCATTGTCAACATTAGACAGATCAACCAGACAGAAAATTAACAAGGATATCCAGGACTTGAACTCAGACCTGCACCAAGCAAACCTAATAGACATTTACAGAACTCTCCACCCAAATCCACAGAATATACGTTCTTCTGAGAACCACATCACACCTACTCTAAAATTGACCACATAATTGGGAGTAAATCACTCCTCAGCAAATGCAAAAGAACGGAAATCATAACAAACAGTCTCAGACCACAGTGCAATCAAGTTACAACTCAGAATTCAAAAACTAACCCACAACCGCACAGCTTCATGGAAACTGAACAATTTGCTCTTGAATGTTGACTGGATAAACAATGAAATGAAGACAGAAATAAAGATGTTCTTCGAAACCAATGAGAATGAGACACAACATACCAGAATCTCTGGGACACATTTAAAGTAGTCTCTAGAGGAAAATATATAGCAATAAGTGCCCACATGAGAAGCAAGGAGAGATCAAAAATAGACACCCTATTGTCAAAACCGAAAGAGCTAGAGGAGCAAGATCAAAAAAACTCAAAGTCTAGCAGAAGACAAGAAATAGCTAAGATCAGAGCAGAACTGAAGGAGATAGAGACACAAAAAACCCTTCAAAAAATCAATAAATCCAGGAGCTGGTTTTTCTAAAAGATCAACAAAATAGACAGACCACCAGCCAGATTAATAAAAAAGAAAAGAGAGAACAACCAAATTGATGCAATAAAAAACGATAAAGGGGATATCACCACAGATTCCACAGAAATTCAAACCATCATCAGAGATTATTACAAACAACTCTATGCACACAAACTAATAAACCTGGAAGAAATGGATAAATTCCTGGACACTTGCCTCCTGCCAAGCCTAAACCAGGAAGAAGCCGAAACCCTGAACAGACCCATAACAAGGTCTGAAGTTGAGGCAGCAATTAAGAGCTTACCACCCAAAAAAAGCCCAGGTCCAGATGGGTTCACAGCTGAATTCTACCAGACATACAAAGAGGAGCTGGTACCATTCCTACTGAAACTATTCCAAACAATACAAAAAGTGGGAATTCTTCCCAAATCATTTTATGAGACCAACATCATCCTGCTTCCAAAACCTGGCAGAGACTCAACAAGAAAAGAAAACTTCAGGCCAATATCCATGATGAACACAGATGCAAAAATCTTCAATAAAATGCTGACAAGCCGATTGCAACAGCACATCAAAAAGCTTATCCACCATGATCAACTAGGCTTCATCCCGGGGATGCAAGGTTGGTTCAACATACACAAGTCTATAAACGTAATTCACCACATAAACAGAACCAAAGACATAAACCACATGATTATCTCAATTGATGCAGAGAAGGCCTTTGACAAAATTCAACAGCCCTTTATGCTAAAAACCCTCAATAAGCTAGGTATTGATGGAACGTATCTCAAAATAATAAAAGCTATTTATGACAAAGCAACAGCCAATATCATACTGAATGGGCAAAAACTGGAAGCATTCCCCTTGAAATCTGTCATTAGACAAGGATGCCCTCTCTCACCACTGTTATTCAATATAGTATTAGAAGTTCTAGCCAGAGCAATCAGGCAAGAAAAAGAAATAAAGGGCATTCAAATAGGAAAGGAGGAAGTCAAATTGTCTCTATATGCAGACAACATGATTGTATCTCTAGAAGACCCCATCATCTCAGCCCCAAACCTCCTGAAACTGATAAACAAGTTCAGCAAAGTCTCAGGATACAAAATCAATGTGCAAAAATCACATGCATTTCTATACACCAATAACAGACTTAAACAGAGCCAAATCAAGAACAAACTTCCATTGACAATTGCCACAAAGAGAATAAAATACCTAGGAATACAACTAACAAGGAACGTAGAGGACCTCTTCAAGGAGAACTACAACCCACTGCTCAACGAAATAAGAGAGGACACAAACAGATGGAGAAACATTCCATGTCCATGGTTAGGAAGAATCAATATCGTGAAAATGGCCATGCTGCCCAAAGTAATTTACAGATTCAATGCTATCCCCATCAAGCAACCAATGACCTTCTTCACAGAACTGGAAAAAACCACCTTAAACTTCATATGGAACCAAAAGAGAGCCCGCATAGCCAAGTCAATTCTAAGCAAAAAGAACAAAGCGGGAGGCATCACACTACCGGACTTCAAACTATAATACAAGCCTACAGTAATCAAAACAGCATGGTACTGGTACCAAAACAGAGATATAGACCAATGGAACAGAACAGAGGTCTCGGAGGCAACACAACATATCTACAACCATCTGATCTTTGACAAACCAGACAAAAACAAGCAATGGGGAAAGGATTCCCTGTTCAATAAATGGTGTTGGGAAAGCTGGCTAGCCATGTGCAGAAAGCAGAAACTGGACCCCTTCCTGACACCTTACACTAAAATTAACCCCAAACGGATTAAAGACTTAAACATAAGACCTAACACCATAAAAACCCTAGAAGAAAATCTAGGCAAAACCATTCAGGACATAGGTGTAGGCAAGGACTTCATGACCAAAACACCAAAAGCACTGACAACAAAAGCCAAAATAGACAAATGGGACCTAATCAAACTCCACAGGTTCTGCACAGCAAAAGAAACAGTCATTAGAGTAAATCGGCAACCAACAGAATGGGAAAAAATTTTTTGCAGTTTACCCATCTGACAAAGGGCTGATATCCAGAATTTACACAGAACTAAAACAGATTTACAAGAGAAAAACAAACAAGCCCATTCAAAAGTGGGCAAAGGATATGAACAGACACTTTACAAAAGAAGACATACACGAGGCCAACAAACATATGAAAAAATGCTCATCATCACTGGTCATCAGAGAAATGCAAATCAAAACAACA
>NW_022439358.1:0-9841 GCF_009761245.1 Sapajus apella
AAAAAAAAAAAAAAAAAAAAAAAAAAAAAAAAAAAAAAAAAATTAGCTGGGCATGGTAGCACACACCTGTAGTCCCAGCTATTTGGGAGACTGAAGAAGGAGAATTACTAGAACCTGGGAAGCGGAGGCTTCTGTGAGCTGAGGTTTGCACCACTGCACTCCAGCCTGGACGACAGAGCAAGCCTCTCTCTTTGGGCGGGGGGGGGGGGCAAACAAAAAAAAAAACTTCAGACAACTGACACTTGTTGGAGTGGGTGATGAATATCAGCACAGTCCAATCTCTTATCCTAGTAAAAATTTGCAAACATGCACGCAGAAAATTTCATTAAAAAGTGATGCCTGCGCCAAACTCTGAAGACTAGGGATAACTGTTAACAAAGAAAGGCATTCCAGGCAGAGGGAAAGAACAAGTGCCAAGATTCCTGGTGGAGAAGACGGTGAGCACACGAGAATGAAGGAGGCCCCACACAGCTGGAGCAAAGACAGTAAGGGGGAAAATGGTACAAGATGAGGCTGAGGCCCAAAGTAATTAGTCATGCACCACCTAATGACGTTTCTGTCAACAACAGACCACATAAACCGCAGTGGATTCATATTATAATGAGGCTGTTTTAAACTAAGTGCTATTTAAAGAGATAAAAAGTTAAAAAAATAAATAAAAAGTTTATTAGGTTAAAAAGTTACAGTAAGCTAATTATTGAAGAAGCTTTTTATAAATTTAGTGTACCCTAATTGTACAGCGTTTACATACAGTCTACAGTAGTGAACAATAATGTTCCAGGCCTTCCCATTCACTCACAGACTCAACCCAGAGCAACTTTCAGTCCTGCCAGCTCCAATCATGGTAAGTGCCCTAAACAGGCATATCATTTATCTCTCATACCATGTTTTCACTGTACTTTCTCTGTGCTTAGATATGTTTACATACACAAATACTTACTCCTGTGTTGCAAGCCTACAGTACTCAGTTCAGTCACATGCTGTACAGGTTTGTGGCCTAGGAGCATTAGGCCGTATTACACAGCCTAGGTGCACAGTAGGCTGTCCCATATAGGTTTGTGTAACTACACTCTATGATGTTCACAACAAGGTTCTCTGAATGTATGTTTTTAAGGGATATAAAACTGTATGTACACCAACTATATATGTATACCCTTGAGACTACATTATAAACTTTTGTCTTTAAGGCACTAGGAAGCCATTTAGAGTTTTAAGTAAAAGGCTGACATGGTCAGATCTGACTTTTAAAAATGCGATTTTTTTTTTTTTTTTGAGAAGGGAGTTTCGCTCTGTCACCCAGACTGCAGTGCCATTGCACAACCTTGGTTCATGCAGCCTCCGCCTCCCAGGTTCAAGTGACTCTGATGCAGAATAGCTGGGATTACAGTGTGTGCCACCTTGCCCAGCTAATTTTTGTATTTTTAGTAGAAATGGTGTTTCACCACGTTGTCCTGGCTGGTCTTGAACTCCTGACCTCATGGATCCACCCGCCTCAGCCTTCCAAACTGCTGGGATACATACATGAGCCACCACACAGCGTGAAAATGTAATTTTTTAGGCTGGGCAACAAGGTAAAATCTTGTCTCTACCAAAAATACAAAAATTAACTAGGCCTGATGCCTGTAATCCCAAGATTTTGGGAAGCCCAGGTGAAAGGACTGCTTGAGGTCAAGAGTTCAAGATCATCCTGGGCAACACTGTGAGACCTCATCTCTACAAAAAATTCAGAAGTTTTAAAAGGAAAATGTATCTGTTTTGACACGAACAAAATTACAAATGTGTTTACTTTCACCCAACAATCTTCCTTAAAGCTGTATCTGCACAAATACAAAACAATATAGGCACAAGGTTATTCACTGCCACGATATTTGTAACAGCCGAGAGAACATAAACAACCCAAATGTTCTTCATTAGGTGATGAGCTGCAAGCACAAAATACACAGCTTCTATGAAGCGATCTCCAGGAAGCAGAGCAGTGTGCATGGAATGCTGCCTTTAAGAAAGGGAAATAAAAATATACAGATGTGCTTACATTTGAAAAATGAAATATCAAAAGAATAAAGCAGAAACAATTAACTGGGAAATGAGAGAAATTTGTGTAGGGACAGAATGAAAGTGAGGCTGTGGGCTGGGTGAGGTGGCTCACGCCTACAATCCCAGCACTTTGGGAGACTGAGGCAGGTGGAACAGGACGTCAGGAATTCAAGACCAGCCTGGCCAAGATGGTAAAACCCTGTCTCTACTAAAAATACAAGAATTAGCTGGGCATGTTGGAAGGCGACTATAATCCCAGCTACTCAAGAGGCTGAGGTAGGAGAATCACTTGAACCCGGCGACCAGAGGATACAGTGAGCCGAGATGGCACCACTACACTCCAGCCTGGGTGACAGAGTGAAACTCTGTGTTTAAAAAAAAAAAAAAAAAAAAGGCTGTTAACATAACTTTTTAACACAGCTCTGACCTTTGAACTATATAAATGCTCACATATATCTTAAGAATTTCAGAAAAACAAACCAAATTAATTGTCAAACACATAACATCATCAGAGAAAATCTCTTCAAATGGCCTTAGAAATCGGAATGTCAACTGTACATGCTTATGTGGATACATCTGAAGAACAGAAAGAACCATGACCAAACATAAACCTACAGTTGCTTTATTGTGTTCAGTGTTATTTTCAAACTACATTTGTACTGTAAGATAAAGCAATTATATTAACGGTGCTAAGAATGTTAATTTTCAACGTTAGAGAAAAAAGGATAAACTCACAGTAGAAACTGTGATGTTAAATTTGAACTAGAAAAAGCAATATAAAAATCCACATCTGTACGTTTCCCATGGCTGTCCAATAAAGGCAGGGCCATCCTAACAGTAAGAACATATAACACCCAGATTTTAGTATCTAAACTCTATTCATCAATAAAACAAGCTAAAATAAATGACTGAAAGGTATCTGGCAGGAAAATCACGAAGTGAACCTCTGACACCTTGTGTCAGAAAGCAAGAAAAGCTTCAGAGTATGTGTCACGTCAAAGGAAAGAGAGCTAGCTTGAAAGGTCTTCAACGTGTCCACCTTCTGACAAGCTGAAGAAAAACAGTGAGTATTTCATTAAAACACACTGATAAAGTCAGGCATGGTAGTTCACGCCGGTAATCCCAGCACTTTGGGAGGCTGAGGTGGGTGGGTGACTTGAGGTCAGGAGTTTGAGACCAGCCAGACCAGCAAGGTGAAACCCCATCTCTACTAAAAATACAAAAAATTAGCCAGGCGTGGTGGCACACTCCTGTAGTCCCAGCTACTTGGGAGGCTGAGGGAGGAGAATCACTTCAACCCAGGAGGCGGAGGTTGCAGTAAGCCAAGATCACACCACCGCACTCCAGTCAGGGTGACACAGCAAGACTGTCTCAAAAAAAAAAAAAAAAAAAAAAAAAAAAAAAAAAAAAAAAAAAAAAAGAAAGAAAGAAAGAAAGAAAAAGGCCAGGCACAGTGGCTCACACCTGTAATCCCAGCACTTGGGAGGTCGAGGCAGGCAGATCGCGAGGTCAGGAGTTTGAGACCAGCCTGACCAACATGGTGAAACCCCTCTCTACCAAAAATACAAAAATTAGCCGGGCATGGTGGCACACACCTTAATCCCAGCTACTCAGGAGGCTGAGGCAGAAGAATTGCTTGAACCAAGGTAGAGGTTGCAGTGAGCCGAGATTGCGCCACTGCACTCAGATGGGTGACAGAGCGAGACTCTGTCTCAAAAAAAACAACACACACACTTTGGATACATAAAAATCTACGGGACTACAATTATGCTCCAGAGAAAGCAAAAAGAAAGTGATTCAAACCCCTCCCTCCAAAAAAAAAAATCTGGCCAGGTGCAGTGGGAGGCCAAGTCACAAAGTCAAGAGATCAAGACCATCCTGGCCAACATGGTCAAACTCTGTCTCTACTAAAAAATACAAATATGAGCTAGGTGTGCTGGCACACACCTCTAGTCCCACTTACTTGGGAAGCTGAGGCAGGAGAATCGCTTGAACCCAGAAGGCAGAGGCTGCTGTGAGCTGAGATCATGCCACCCCACACCAGCCTGGCGACAGAGCGAAACTCCATCTAGTGAGTGGTGGAGGCCGGGTACAGTGGCTTAAGCCTGTAATCCCAGCACTTTGGTGAGGCAAACAGATCATAAGGTCAGGAGTTTAAGACCAGTCTGGTCAACATAGTGAAACCCCGTCTCTACAAAATAAAAACAGAAAGAATTAGCCAGGTGTGGTGGTGCGCTCCTTAATCTCAGCTACTCAGGAGGGTGAGGCGGGAGAATCGCGTGAACCAAGGAGGTGGAGGTTGCAGGGAACAACCAGCGAGATTACGAGATCACGCCATTGCACTGCAGCCCAGGCAACGGTGGGAGACTCCATCAAAACAAACCAACAAACAAACAAACCCAAAAGCAGGAAAAGGCATTCTTTTCTCTCCTTATTGCCTGTGTCAAGTAATGGTAATTCAAATATTCAGACAGGCCCAAACATAAACAACTACAAACAAATATAATCTAGTTTTTTCAAAAATCTGCCTATTTTTTTAAGATGCTACTATAATCTAACATCTCAAATAGTACAAAAAATGCCTTACTAGTCTCCATCTATCCTTTCAACGTTTGGATAAAATAATATTCACGTTAAATAAATCCTTTCTCCCTTCTCCCTTCAGTAAAAAAAAAAAGCACATTTAACGTAACATTAAATATTGTGACTTCAGACCAATACTTCATGCCTCGAATGACTTCACCAGCTTCTCTAACAGGCTAGACTCTGGAGATTAAAGTTCCTACATGGGCAGATTCCTCCAAACCCCCTTTAATACTGTTCTAAAACACAGGTCCAATCCTGTCCCTACCTTTCAATGGCTTCCCCCTACCTACAAATTAAACACCAACCACCTTAATGTTATATGCAGAATTTAAAATGTGGCCTCCAAATTCATCCCTAGACAGAACAGCCATAGGAAACTACAGGTGGTGCTGGCGGTGGTGACATCATCATCAGTATCAACTGGGCATTTACTGAATACTAGGAGCCTATGAATCATTTTACTTCATTTAAGCTCACCACTCATGAGGCAGGTGTTCTCCTCCCACACTACACATAAACACACTCACAAAGGAAGACAGATGAAAAGAAAAGGAAGGAAAGGAAGGAAGGAAGGAAACAAACAAGGGGCTAACTTTTGGCTGGGACTGAAATCCCCCATGGTCTCTTTAACTCCTTTCATGCCTCTGCTCCTGCTTTCCCCTCCAGCCAGATGTCTTTCCTCTCCCATTCTGATAGTCTATAGAATCACCTTCTCTTCCCAGATAACCTTCAGCGCAGAATTCCCTCACTATATGATTTGTACCTCCTCCATCAAACTATAAAGTCTGTAAGGATACATCTCTGGGTTTTTTTATTTTTATTTTTCTTCAGACAGAATTTCGCTCTTGTTGCCCAGGCTGGGGTGCAATGGCATGATCTCGGATCACTGCAACCTCCGCCTCCCGGGTTCAAGCATTTCTCCTGCTTCAGCCTCCCAAGTAGCTGGGATGACAGGCATGTACCACCATGTACGGCTAATTTTGCATTTTTAGTAGAGATGGGGTTTCTCCATATTGGCCAGGGTGGTCTCGAACTCCCGACCTCAGGTGATCCATCCACCTCAGCCTCCCAAAGTGCTGCGATTACGGATATGAGCCACCGCACCCGGCCCTCTGTTTATACATTTAGTCAAAAACGACCTATTCTATAAAGGGTTTATGGCAGTTTTAAGGTCATGAAGAAGCTCCCAGTAAAAACCTAATTTGAAATTAAATTGGTCTGAATACTGACGCACAACTAAGTCAACTGTTTACTGCAACATTAAAAAAATGCCAATAACTACAGCAAAGTTCAAAAGTAGAAAGGGAAGGAAATCTACTGGCATCAGCTGCCGTATTTCAGGAACTGTACTGAGAACTCTGTAAGTCCACTTCATGTAACTCTCAGAATAGCCTTATATAATAGGTTTTATCCCAGTTTATAGAGAAGGAATTGAATCTTTTAAAAGGCTTTGGGGGTTGGCTCTTTCACCATTATTTGCTGGGGTTTGGATTTTCAGGCTCTGGGTCATAGATTTCTTTCCAGGCTACCCTGTAGCAATTTGAGAGCTGGAATCACTTTCCACTGGGTCCCAAAGATCCAGGAAGAGCTTAGTGCTGTTGACTAGACCTTGGATGGGCCCACCACAAAAGTTTAACCCAACCTTAACCTCAGAGTCTTCATAAATGCTCACTGAAGAAAATTTCCAGGATGACTCAGGGGCCTCTCTTCTGCTCAAAGATGTCAATAAAGAACCTTAGTAACACGACTTTCAATCCTAGTACCAAATTCCCCCCTTCCCTTCTACCAGAAGATTCATTCCAACAACTGGATAGAAGAGAATCTTCCAGGACATCAGAGATCGCTTGCCTTAGTAGTAGGCGAAGTGAGAACACTGCTATCTGTGCAGAAAGAAAATAGGGTAAAATTGAGATACCTGTTACTCAACAGATTTTCTTGGCTTGAAAAAGAACTAGTAGACACTGGCCTAACGGGAGTTCAAACTGTATCAAGAAGAGAACCATTCCAATGTGGCTGCAGTTTCTGTGTGTATTATAGCCTAAGAATGCTAGAACAGGGAATCATGACACCAAGCCAATTCAACCATAAACTATTATTCTTGTACTTTTTGCTGGTAATTTTATGCACCAGGTTGAGAAAGTTACTCTATGCTAGGACAGCCTGTATATCAGTAATTTTGATAAAGAGTTCTGTGATGTCTTTTCTGTTATCTTTTCCTTTCTACCATGATACCAGTAATTTATAAGAGACCTATGCAGCTTGAATGTGTTTGAATAACTTCAACATACTTTAGCTCTCCTCTCTGACATGACCCAAAGAGCCAGTAGGTCCTAAAATTTCCACGTGTGTTAGAAGCCTGAAGTGAGATGAAGCCCAACATCAAGAATCGTAGTAAAGCAACTTGTGGGGCAACAATGTAAAGAAAATATTGGGTAGTTTGGCAAGAGCATCGTTAAATTTTCTGGTTTTCAAAAGTTTGAATTCCAATAAAAGGACCTTCAACGTGCTATTTTTGCAATTTTCAGTAACAAATGTGTGTATAGAGAAACAATAAAACGGACATAATCAAGCAGCATTAAAAAAAAAAAAAGGCTGCATGATGAATCAGTCATGTGGCTTTGGCCTAGTAAGGAGTGGAGCTCAATTTCAACCCAGATGCTCTGACTTGGAAGGCCATTCTTCCAAGCATCTTTTTTCTAGTATGTGAGATATACATTCTGACTCCAGGTCTAACTTCAAAGACTACACTGTTTTCATAATACCATGTCTTCTAAACTGAACCAAATACGTGCACAAAATAGTTGATTCTCTTCTTCCAATTTCTTTTCATTCAGAAAAAGGGAAAGAAAATACATTTAATTAAGCATCCAATAAACATAAACAAATACAGTATTAACATTTAAATGCTTTTCCGGCAATATTCTTTTAAATGATAAACCAAAAGAATATATATCTAACATACTAGAAAAAAGGTGCCGGCAATTAAGGAGTGCAACCAGTAACACCGTAACTATGTGTAATCAGGTAAGTCACTGGGAAGTGAAAAACACCTAAATTTCTTCCTAAAGTTACTAAAACCAAATTAGTAAACCTCATCTATAAATATGATAGCCAAATGTGAGACACTACCCGCAAAACGCAGAGGGGCACAGACAAGGCGCAGCAATATCATGACGCCTCAGTTCACAAGTAAGGGAGACACACCAATAATGAGATACACTGTAAGGACACCAATGACCAATATACGGCATTGCAATGGCTGTTCCAAGAAACATCCATTTATACTGTTTCCTGGATTTCAGGCATAAAAAGATGACTGAAGATATATACTGGCCCTATTGCCTTGACAATTCATAACCTAACAGTTACCATTTCAATACTCAGAAGATTATAAAGAAAATGTGCTTTTCTTAAGACTCTACGACCAGTATACTACCTATAACTCTGACATACACATATTGTACAACCTTAATATATAATTATCAAATCTGATAACCAATGTTCTGTAAATTACCAGCTACTACAATATTTTGGTGCTTGTCTTTTAACCAAACGAGGGGGAGGTTGGAATAAGCCTCATTTCACCTGCCCTTTCCAAAATTTCACTTCAAGAGTGTTCAAAAATTCAGTATGTCCAGGTATAAATCTCCAAGTTTGTCTAATTTTCACTGCTTAACAAAAGCGATGTAGAAAGCAATTACTGTACCCTCCATCAATCTTTTCAGATTGCACAGAATTCCTTCCAGAAAATTCCAATAGAAAAAAGTTAGGTATTCCCGTTTTGGTATGTACATCGTCTTTCACACAAGTCATTGCAGAGTGAAAGCCTTTAAAACATTTAAATGTTCCTGGTATTGCTTTCTGATGAACATGATAAAATAAATAATCCATATTTACGAAGATTACAAACACTTCCACCACGTACGGAAAATCTCTCCAAAACACAAAATCTAATTCAAAAATTATAAATAAAAAGAGAAATATAAAAACAATTGCATAAACAAACTTTGAAATGCGTGTGGGTTGACATTACTGAAGCCATTACTCAAAAGAAACCTCTGTAAAATCGAGAACGCACAATCAATGCAATAAGATGCTGGAGAAAGCCAAACCACAGGGGCTGCGCAGTTCCCTCATTGCAAATTTCAACACATTCATTACAAGACGAATTACATCCAACGTCACTCACTAAGGAGAGGAGAAGTGCGTGACTCTCTCCAGAGCACGCGACAGTTTCGCTGCGCCCCCACGGAGGGCGGCCAGGAGCCGGGCGCGAGGACTGTCCGGCGGGCATTCCGGTAGCCTGCAACTTGTAAAGACCACAGCCATCCCCCGGGCCTGTGAAGGGTGGCCCGAAGGCAGGCCCGCATCCCCGGGGTGACCCTCCCCACCCCTCCCGGCGCCCCGGGACTATGCAACGCTCCCCCTCCCCGCCCGCATTCCGGCGTAGCGCCCCCTTCCCGCGCCCGAGTGCGCAACCCCGCGGAGCCCAGCCTGCGGGCCTCCCAGCCCTGCTCCAAACAAAGCGCGCGCTAAGGGGCCGGCAGCTGCCAGGGAAGTGGGGACAGGAGGGTGGCGGCCATGTTGGCGGGGGGCGGCAAATATGGGGGACAGAAAAATACCAGACGGCGAAAAAGGAGCGCGCGCCCGCCCCGAGGCCCAGGCCCGCCCCTCCCGGGTCCCCGCCCGGACCAGCCGGCAGGAGACGCGGTGCGGGCGCCGCCCGCAAGACAATCCTCCGCCGGTCCCCGCGCGGGCCGAGCTCACCTGCGTCCCCGGCCAGGCCGCCGCACCGCTGGCCCGCCCGCAACCCCCACCCCCTCACGGGCCTGCACGACCCACGCTCGCCCCACGCGGATCTTACCTGCTGGCCGCTGAGGCCGCCGTCCACAGGCCCGCGGTTTCCGCCGTCGCTCATTCGCGCCCCCACCGGCCCCAGCCCGAGCCAGAAGGCGCCTTCTCGCCCCCGGCTCCCTCCCCGCGGACGCCGCCCGCTCACCAGCAGCCAGGGTACCCGGGCACCGCGCCGGACCAACTGCCACTGCCGACCCGCAGCGGGACGCCGACGGTCCACGGCGCGGACTGCACACCACGCAGGCGCGGTGGAGCGGAGCGGGGTGGGGGGCGGCCAAGGCGGGGCCTGGCGCCGCTCACCTGGCGGGCGGCAGGGCGGGGCCCGAGCTCGGGACTTCCAGGTGCGCGCCGGGAATGGGCGGGGGCA
>NW_022439359.1:0-9870 GCF_009761245.1 Sapajus apella
TCAGTCACATGCTATTGTGCTCTTTAAAAGACTGATAAACATCATGGCGCTTTTAAGCCTTGAGGGAAGTGGAAGGACACCAGGTCTGCCGGGAACTCTTGTCCAGCAAGAGGATTCCACCCTGAGTGGGGAGTGCACAGGAAGAAAGGAGACAGAACAGGCAGGGTCAGGAGGATTGAGGAACAATCTTCCACCAACAACTTTATTCCACAGAGACTCAGTTTATGTACATTTTCCAAAGAGAAAAACAAGTCAGTAAATCACATACCAATCACAATGTATATGACAAGTACACAATCAATAATCCTGCAGGGTAATGATTATTTTGGGAGTATGTAAAAAGACTTCGTTCCTCGTGGCTGCCCTGATCTCCTAAATCACATTGTCCTTCAAGAGTGCGCGTCCCTCTGGTTATCTTTTAACTAACTTCTCCTTTTACCTTATCCAATCTCTCAATCTTGAATTCCTTCTTCCCGGAGTCACTGTGTCTGGGCTCAACCACCCGTATCGTGCAGCTTGCCTTGCAAGCCTCACACGGGTGGGTTCCCAACAACCAGGGACTGCTGTGTATGTACCTCTCTGCAGTACCAAGTAAGACTGGGAGAGGAAGCTGGACCAAGCCACATCCCATCACTGGAGACCTCCCCTGGCCCACACTCATCTTGGGCCTCCCTGTCCTCTCCATGGGCTGCTGGGGATGCTGATCAGGTAATTAGCGATGCTGTCACTGAACTGACTGCCCACGGGGACTCGTGATCCTTGGTGCATTCCAGGCTCCACCACAGCCTGTGCATCCGCAGGTGACTGCAGGCCTGGCTGCTCTCTGCCATCAGGTTTCCCTTCCATTTTTAAAACTTCATAAGAAATCCTATTTCAGGCCTGGCTGCTCTCTGCCATCAGGTTTCCCTTCCATTTTTAAAACTTCATAAGAAATCCTATTTAAAAGCAATTTCTCCCACAGTCCCACGTAGAACACATGATCTATTTTCATTCTTATTTTCTATCATTGTCTAAAAACATTTTTTTACAAAGTAAGACCCAGTTTTGTTGACTGTATCTAATTTTAACCTATTAAATGGGAACCTTTTTTTAAAGTCTAAAAACATCAAGTGTTTGCTGGGGCGGTTAGGAAACATATTTTCATGCATTGCTGAGAACGTAAGTTACCATAGTCACTTTGGAGAATAATTTGTTGTGTCTTGACAAAGGATACAAAATGAAACTAGTATTCAAAACCAAGTCAGTATAATTCCACATCAACAGAGAAAAGGAGAAAAACAATATAATTCTCTCAGTCGATGAAGAAAAAAAAACTTGATACAATTTTTAAAAATCCATGATAAACAATCTTAGCAGACTAAGACTAGAAGGAAACTTTGTTAGTCTGACAAAGGGTAGCTACAATAAACTCACATCCAATATTTCATTTAATGGTGAAATACCCAAAGCCTTCTCACTAAGACTGGGGATGGGAGAAGAAGGCCTGACGCCTCCACTACAACTCAAAGCTGCAGTAAAGATCCTGCCAGTGGGTGTAACAAGCCAAGAAAAAGAAACAAGGAAGAAAGTTTGGAAAGGAAGAAAACAAACAGGTAAATACCAGTTACCAGCGTGTTTCACTTAGTGATCTTTCACCTGTCTTTGCGCTGTGACTTGTGCCCTTTTCAGTAAAACATTTATTACAAATACAAAATGAAAAAAGATGTAATTAATCTCTACTCATTGACATAGAAATCTGTCTGTAATATGGTACGGATGGTGGAAAAAAACAGGCTGTAAAACTTTATATGATTCTATTCGATGCATACATATCTTACATTTTTTAAAGTTTATATATGGGAAGAATATCTTTGGAAGGATATACACAAAAATGTATAATACTGGTTGTCTCTGGGGAGTGGAAGTGAGAAACTGAAGGTGGCCAGTACTTCATTGGGAACCCTTTTGTTGACTGAAAATTACAACTAAAAAAACAAAATTGTATGTGCATGGATGGGTTCCGTGGTGAATATTTTGAAGAACAACATTCACTTTGGTGTGTAAGATGTGGTGCATTTTTAAAAGAAAACAACTATTTCATTACTTTATAAGAGTTTACTTATTAAAAAAACTAACCCAAATACCCAAATTTTAAATTAAATTCCTAAGCAAAGAATACATAATTATTTGGATGTCTAATTGCTAACATTAAACAGTATATTCCACCTGCTCCTAAAATTTATTTTATTTGGATGCCATTATCAACTTTGAAGGTGGGCTTGGCCGGTTTTTTTAATGTTAATCTTTAACAGTAGCACACAATTAAATGCAATGGCTTACTGTGTTTTATACTTGAGAGTTGTGACTCTCAAATTAGTCACTGCTTCACAATACATTTTAAAATGATCCATTTTCGGGGGCTGTGCCTGAGATATATTTTGTGTCTCCACAACACAACAGGGAGCACACTTCATGGCGTGCTGATGCTTACTGAATGGTACAACTGAGGACTGGGTGATTCTGTTTGACACGGCAAGTCTACTTCACCACTACAGGCAGTGCAGCATGTTAGTTTACAGATTAGCCTTTGGTGTTAGAGAGATCCAGCTGTAGGTGTGTCTGGTGAATAATTTACTTAACTGAGACTCACACTCCTCATCTGTATAATGAATAGAACCAAACTAATAATGCCTCAAAGTGATTGTGATGCTTCAATGAGGCAACATAGTGAAGTGACCACATAGTATCCAAGACTCAAATGTATATCAGTTATCCTTTTCATTTTAATAACTTAAGCAGTTGTTATTAAGGACAGTCATGTGGCATAAAGACATTTTGGTCGTTCCCCCTCAGAGAAACCCCATAGCCATTAGTAGTCACTTCTCTTTTTTCGCCAACCCCCACACCCCTGGCCCTAGGCAGCCACTAATCTGCTTTCTATTTCTCTAGATTTGCCTATTCTGGCAATTTCTATTTTAATTTAAATTTTATTTTAATTTCATGGACACGTGCAGGTTTGTTACATTGATAAAAGTGTGTCATGGTGGTCTGCTGCACCTGTCAACACATCAACTAGGTATTAAGCCCCTTAGCTATTTATTATGATGCTCTCTTTAACATTGTGCACATTCTAATACCACTCCCTTCCTAGTGACAAATCTAAGTGATGAGTAAGGGAAATTCTTTTGCTTTTGTCTGGAGAAGCTCCCTGGCTTCAGGTTCTTGATAGGTGTGAGGATCTGGGGTGTGGTGTGAGAAACAGATGGCTCCATGAAGAACTGTGATCATCCACTAAGGTCCCCGGAAATAGACATATCTCTTAGGTGGTGTGGGGTTTTGTGCAGGAGCGTTGGGAGGTAAGTAGTAGTGAGTTAATACATAGTGATTGTGAATGTGTCTGTCAATGTGCATGTTTTCCTCTGAAAATGTGGACACACATGCACAGCATAGTGCAAGTGTCACTTTTTTTGAACTCTTGGCCTATAGTGATCCTCTCACCTCAGCCTCCTGAGTCATGTCATTTATCTAATGAAAGGGATGGAAAACCCCACAACAACCTACACTTCACATGAATCACCTCTTTCCTCTTTCCCCACAGCTGTACCTGAAGGCCAGTTTAATATCCTACTTCGTTATTGTGGGATGGAAAGGGTACAGAAAAGATTGAATCCAGATTTTGACCTCCTGAATGAAAGAGGCAAACACAAACCCAGAAATGGGTCCCAAAGGTGATGCTCTGTGTTATTCAACAGCGTCACTTCTTATTTTCCCATAAGCATCCTCATAGTTTTGGGGATGTTGACCTATGGCTCAGCCACTGTACTGATACTGGTTTTCTAACATTGCCAAGGGAATAACAGATCTATGAGAAGCGCACAGCAGGATCTCATCTTCATAATGTTTTCTTTTGTACAATTGCAGATAAGATCACCGGAGAGAATACACAGTAAGTACCATGAAGTAACTCACTTTGTGAGAAACCAACTTGCTGCTTGAGTGTATGGAAACCTGATTCTGGGATCCTGCTGGGAAGGAGGATTGGGGGTCTCCAGAGAGAAAGTTACTTTAACAATATAGAACTCTGGCCAGAGAGGCTGTAGGAAGGTTTGTCAACCCAGAGAAAAGACATGGGAAATATGTGAGAGGCAGCTTGGCTTCAGCTGGAGGAGGAGGAGTGGGTGAGTCACTCTTTCTAATGACTGGACCTGATTTTTATTTTTATTTTTTTGACAAAGAATCTCACTCTGTCACTTAGGCTGAAGTGCAATGGCATGATCTTGGCTTCCTGCAACCTCCGCCTCCTGGGTTCAAGTGATTCTACACCTTAGCCTCTCCAGTAGCTGGGACTACAGGTACACACCAACATGACCAGATAATTATTGTATTGTTAGTAGATACTGGGTTTCACTGTATTGGCAAGACTGGTCTCAAATGCCTGATCATGTGATTCGTCCACCTCAGCTTCCCAAAGTGCTGGGATTACAGCTGTGAGCCACTGTGCCTGGCCTAAATCTATTTTCATAACAATGCTGAAGTCAAATTTCTAAGAATATTCTTTCTGCTTCTATACTACACTGCCTTTCTGTATTCACCAGTTGTTCAAATGGCTATTTCACATTGATGAGGTTGCCCTAGCTAGGAAGCCAAGGCTCTTTCATTTCTTTCTGCCCCTCCCCTTTGCCTGCCTTCAGCACCAAGGAGAATGGTCCAGCAGCAGCTGAGTCCGTGCTTGTCAACTGCCCAGCTCCACACACTCCAGCCCCCGTCCACATCCCCCAAAGCTCCTTGTGAGATTCCTCAGCAGCACCAATGCCCTGACTGTCACTCTGTGTTCTCTTAGCTCCTGTTGAGATCCTGCAGGATCTCGTTATTGAAGACCTCGACGAGCAGGAGCTGCGCTCTGTGCTGGTAAGATGCATTTCTTCATCTTGAAGAGAAATGTTTTTGTCTGGGGCTTCTAGAATATCAAGTGAATATCAGTTTTAACTGCCATTGTGAATCAGGTCTCTGTTGCTCATAGACCCCGGTCACCATCACTGGAATTTGATAGTGTCATCCCAACTAATACATCATACACTGGGAGATTTTGAAATGATAGCATTGATCATCCGCTGTAACACATTGATTGATGATGTCAGTCAAAACACGGCATCACTGACAAACAGTCTGATAGCAAGCATATTTCTCAGTAGCAACTTTTTCTTCTTGAAAAATAATTTTGTATTTCTCAGCTGACAGGGACACTTGCTAAATATTCCTAGAAAACCCACTGCCTTTTCCACAGGCATCCTCTGTACCTTATTTGGGGGCCAGTGACTTGATCACTGTTTGACATCAGGTTTTCTAATATCACCAAATGAATAAAAGTCCTGCGGAATCAGGACCCAGCATGATATCATGCTCTTTTTTTTGTTTTTCTTTTTTTCTCTTATCATAGGAAAACTCTATTTCTGAATAAGAGCAATATATGTATACTTTTTTTTAAAAAAACAGCTTTATTGAGCTGTAGTTGACATGCAAACAAGTTCACCCATTTAAAGTGGGTGATGCAATGTTCAATGTTTTACTGTATTTACAGGGTACTGCAAGCATTCTACCCTCTAATTTTAGAAGCTCTTCATCCCCACTCAAAGAAACCCTGTCAGTAGTCACTCCTCTGTTTTCCCCAACCCTCAAGCCCCTGGTTCTAGGCAGCCCTAATCCACTTCCCGTTTCTGTAGTACACTGCCTTTCTGTGTTAACCAGTTCTTAAGCTAACTATTTCACGTTGATGAGGTGGCCCTAGCTAGAAAAGCCAAGGCTGATTAATTTCTTTCTGCCCCTCCCTTTGCCTTCCTTCAACACCAAGGAGAATGGTCCAGCAGCAGCTCAGTCAAAACTACTCTTCACTTGATATTCTAGAAGCCTGTCAACCACCATCCTTCTCAACCGCCCAGCTCCATACTCTCCAGAATTTTCCACATGGCCTAAGCCTCCTTGTGGGATTCCACAGCAGCACCAATGCACTGACTGTCACTCTCTGTTCTCCTAGCTCTGGTTCAAGACCTTCGGATGTGTTCATGTGAAAAACTGAAGGAAGAGATGTCATCAAACACAGTAAGCTGCACTTCTTTGTCTGGAAGAAAAATGTTTTTTTCGAAAGGCTTCTAGAGTATTAAGTGAATATCAGTTTTGCCTGGCATCGTGCATCAGGCCTCATTTGTTCATGAACTCTAGCGATTATTCCCTAAAGTTTGGAAATGCCTTTCCAACCAATATGTAATACACTGGGAGGTTTTTAAATGACAGCATCCATTATCTGCTGTAATGCATTGATTGACAATGTCAGTGAAAACAGGGCATCACTGACAAACTGTCTGATAGCGAGCATATTTCTCAGTAGCAACTTTTTCTTCTTGAAAAGTAATTTTGTATTTCTCAGCCAACAGGGACACTTGCTAAATATTTGAAGAAAACACACTGCCTTCTAGACAGGCATCCTCTGTACCTTATTTGACTTGATCACTGACTTGATCAAGTGATCAAGAAATGCTTGTTACTATGTCAGGTGACGTCTCCTCCAGATGTCAGTGACTAGATCACTGTTTGACATCTGGTTTTCTAATGTCACCAAGTGAATAAAAGACCTGTGCCAACAGGACCCAGGATGAGCTGATCCTCATGGTTTTTTGTTTTTTTCTTTCTCTTATTCCAGGCAAACGTTTTGGCTAAAAATGAGCAATGTAGCCCTTCTTAAAAAAAAAAAAATTAATGAGATGTACTTAACATGCAAACCATTCTCCCATTTAAAATGAGTAATTCAGTGTATTTTCTATATTTACATGCTTGTGCAACTATGGTTATCAATCCAATTTTAGAACCTGTCCATTCTCCCACAAAGAAACCCTGTTGGTAGCCACTCCTCTGTTTTCTCTAATGCCCACACCTCTGGTTCTAGGCAGCCCTATCTACTTCCTGTCTCTCTAGTACACTGCCTTTCTGTAGTAACTGGTTCTTCAAATGACAATTTCACATTGATGAGTTTGCCCTAGCTAGGAAGCCAAGGCTCTTTCCTTTCTTTCTGGCCCTCTCCTTTGCCTTCCTTCAACACCAAGGAGAATGGTCCTGCAGCAGCTCAGTCCATGCTTGTCAACAGCCCACCTGCATACCCTGCAGCTTCAGTCCACATCCCCCAAGCCTCCTTGTGAGATTCCTCAGCAGCACCAGTGCACTGACTGTCTCTGTGTTCTGCTAGCTCGTTTTGATGACTCAGATGAGTCATCAAGACAAAGCATTTCTTTGTCTTGAAGAGAAATGTCATTTTCTGGGGCTTCTAGAATATCAAATGAATATGAGTTTTGACTGCCATTTTGAATCAGGTCTCTGTTGCTTATGGACCCCAGTCATCATCACTGGAGTTTGAGAGTGTCATCCCAACTAATACGTCATACACTGGTAGGTTTTTAAATGACAGCATTGATTATCTGCTGTAACACATTGATTGAAGATGTCAGTCAAAACATGGCATCACTGACAAAACTGTCTGACAGCAAGCATATTTCTCAGTACCAACTTTTTCTTCTTGAAAAATAATTTTATATTTCTCAGCAGACAGGGACACTTGCTAAATATTCCTAGAAAACCTACTGCCTTTTCCACCGGCAGCCTCTGTACCTTATTTGGGGGCCAGTGACTTGATCACTGTTTGACATCTGGTTTTCTAATGTCACCAAGTGAATAAAAGACCTGTGCCAACAGGACCCAGGATGAGCTGATCCTCATGGTTTTTTGTTTTTTTTTTCTTTCTCTTATTCCAGGTAAACTCTACAGCTAGAAATCAGTACCCCTTCTTTTGAAAAAAAAAACAAAAACAAAAAAAAAAAACTTAATGAGACATACTTAACATGCAAACCATTCACACATTTAAAATGAGTAATTCAGTGTATTTTCTATATTTATGCACTTGTGCAACCATGGTTAACAATCCAATTTTAGGACCTATTCATTACCCCCACAAAGAAACCCTGTTGGTAGCCACTCCTTTGTTTTCTCCAACCCCCACACCCCTGGTTCTAGGCAGCCCTAATCTTCTTCCTGTCTCTCTAGTACACTGCCTCTCTGTAGTAACCGGTTCTTCAAATGATGATTTCACATTGATGAGGTTGCCCTAGCTAGGAAGCCAAGGCCCTTTCATTTCTTTCTGGGCCTCTACTTTGCCTTCCTTCAGTACCAAGGAGAATGGCCTAGCAGCTGCTCAGTCCTTGCTTGTCGACTGCCCAGCTCCACACACTCCAGCCCCTATCCACATTCCCCAAAGCTCCTTGTGAGATTCCTCAGCAGCACCAATGCCCTGACTGTCACTCTGTGTTCTCTTAGGTCCTGTTGAGGTCCTGCAGGACCTGGTTATTGAGTACGTGGAGGAGGAGGAGCTGATCTCTGTCCTGGTAAAATACATTTCTTCATCTTGAAGAGAAATGTTTTTGTCTGGGGCTTCTAGAATATCAAGTGAATATCAGTTTTGACTGCCATTGTGAATCAGGCCTCTGTTGCTCATGGACCCCAGTCACTGTCACTGGAGTTTGGGAGTGTCATCTTAACTAATACATGATACACTTGGATGTTTTTAAATAACAGCATTGATTATCTGCTGTAACACATTGATTGACAATGTCAGTCAAAACACAGCATCACTGACAAACTGCCTGACAGCAAGCGTATTTCTCAGTAGCAATTTTTTCTTCTTAAAAATAATTTTGTATTTCTCAGCTGACATGGACACTTGATAAATATTCTGAGAAAACCCACTGCCTTTTCCATAGGCATCCTCTGTAGTTTATTTTGGGGCTGGTGACTTGATCACTGTTTGACATCTGGTTTTCTAATGTCCCCAACTGAATGAAAATCCTGTGTCTACAGCACCCAGGATGAGCTGATCCTCAGGTTTTTTTTTTTTTTTTTCCTCTTGTTGCGGGAGAACCCTACAGCCCTAAATCACTGCCTTATTTTAAAAAAAAAAAAGCTTTATTGACAGATGCTTGACATGCAAATCAATTCACCCATGTACAGTGTGTGATTCAGTGTTTTTACTGTATTTACATGGTTGTGCAGTGGTTTTTACAATCTAATTATAGAATCTTTTCATTCTCCTTAGGAGTCACTTCTCTTTTTCTCCCCAAGCCCACATCCCTGGCCATAGGCAACCACTAATCTACTTTCTGTTTCTCTAGATTTGCCTAATCTGGCAATTTCTTTTTTAATTCAGTTTTTATTTTAATCTCGAAAATACATGTGCAGGATCTGCAGGTTTTTTAATATAGGAAAAAGTGTAGCATGGTGGTTTGTTGTACCTGTCAACCCATCACTTAGGTATTAAGCCCCGCAAACATTAGCTCTTTACCCCCATGCTCTACCCCCTACATCCCCCCCCAGCAGGCCGCAGTGTGTGTTGTTCCTCTCTCCAACTTTGTGCACATTCTAATACCACTCCCTTCCTAGTGACAAATCTAAGTGATGAGTAAGGGAAATTCTTTTGCTTTTGTCTGGAGAACCTCTCTGGCTTCAGGTTCATGATAATTGTGAGAATCTGAGGTGTGGTGTGAGAAACAGATGGCTCCATGAAGAACTGTGATCATCCACTAAGGTCCCTGGAAACAGCCATATCTCTTAGGTGGTTTGGGCTTGTGTGCAGGAGGGTTGGGAGGTAAGTAGTAGTGAGTTAATACATAGTGATTGTCAATGTGTCTGTCAATGTGCATGTTTTCCTCTGGAAATGTGTACTCACATGTACAGCATAGTGCAAGTGTCACTTTTTTTGAATTCCTGGCCTATACTGATCCTCTCACCTCAGCCTCCCAAGTCATGTCATTTAGCTAATAACAGGAAGAAAAATTTCAAATCACCATACACTTCACA
>NW_022439360.1:0-7635 GCF_009761245.1 Sapajus apella
TTGCCTGAACCCAGGAGGTGGAGGTTGCGGTGAGCCGAAATTCCCCCTTAAAAAAAAAAAAAAAAAAAAGAATTGCTTAAACCTGGGAGGTGGAGGTTGTACTGAGCTGAGATCTCACTACTGCACTCTAGCCTGGGTGACAGAGTGAGTGAGACTTCGTCTCAAAAATAAAATAAAGGCTGGGTGCAGTGGCTCATGCCTGTAATTCCAGCACTTTGGAGGCTGAGGCAGGCAGATCACTTGAGGTTAGGAGTTCGAGGCCAGCCTGGTGAACATGGGGAAACCTTATGTCTACTAAAAATACAAAAATTAGCCGGGCATGGTGGCGGGTGCCTGTAACCCCAGCTACTTGGGAGGCTGAGGCAGGAGAATTGCTTGAACCCAGTAGGCAGAGGCTGCAGTGAGTGGAGATTGTGCCACTGCACTTCGGCTGGGGTGAAAAGAGCGAGACTCTATCTCTAAATAAAATAAAATAAAATAAAAAAGACAGTTCCCAGAAGAAGGAACCTGAGCTATGAGACATCCTTTGAATGCCTCACTTGACAAAGGGTTGAGATCACCCACCACAAGCTGGAGAAGTTGGCAGAATGCAGGTGATACAAAGGGCACAGAGGGCAATATGTACTGATAAGGTACACCTAATACAAAAAAAAGCAGCCTACAATTTCACTATTTGGGAAAAGTTATTCTGATCTTCATGACAGTGTTGAAACAGTCAATGCACTGCCATCCCAAGGGCCACTTGTTTGGAAAAGATTCATCGTCAGCCACAGGATTCACCATGTGCATCAGCCATCAGGTATGAACCACTGAGCAAGTTTCTTAATGGGGAGTTACACCAGTGATGGAGACTAGTTTGGCCCTTGCGAGGGATGACCTGTAGACCCTCTTCAGTGGGGGGGTCCCCTGATGCCCTGGGCAGGCCCCAGGCTCTGTCCAGGCAGCCCTAGAGGAGACATACCTGCGGCTCTCTGAAAGGCGTCTATGGTACTCTCCAGCCCAGCCTGCGTCTGCCGATTGCACCGGGTCCCGATCTGGGTATAGAGGGCCCCAGTGTTGAAGAGGACACTGGCCTTCTCCAGCAGCAGGTTCTGCTGGCTGACAGGAACTCCAGTGAGGGAGTCGTACCTATGGGAAAGAAATACATTCCGAGAATACAGATTACTTGGCTAGTTAATGCTACTTTTGGGTGTACGTAAAAAAAATTTTTTTTTTTTTTTAAATTTTTAAAGAGTCAGGATCGTGGCTGGGTGCAGTGGCTCACACCTGTAATCCCAGCACTTTGGGAGACTCAGTCGGGTGGATCATGAAGTCAAGAGATCAAGACCATCCTGGCCAACGTGGTGAAACCCCGTTTCTACTAAAAATACAAAAAATTATCTGGGCACGGTGGAACGGGCCTGTAGTTCCAGCTACTTGGGTGGCTGAGGTGGGAGAATCACTTGAACCCAGGAGGCAGAGGTTGCAATGAGCCAAGATCGTGACACTGTGCTCCAGGCTGGTGACAGAGTGAGACTCTCTCCGAAAATAACAAAAAGAAAAAAGAAGAAGAGTCAGGATCTCACTCTGTTGCCCTGGCTGGAGTACAGTGGCATGATCATAGCTTACTGCAGCCTCCAAATTTAGGGCTGAAGTGATTCTCCCACTTCAGCCTCATTAGAATAGCTGGGATTACAGGTGCATGCCACCATACCTCCCAAATCTTTTTAATTTTTGTAGAGATGGGGGTCTCACTATGTTACCCAAGCTGCTGTCAAACTCCTGGGCTGCCTGGGTACTGTGGCCAATGCCTGTAATCTCAAGACTTTGGCAGGCCGAAGCAAGCAGATCACCTGAGGTCAGAGGTTCGAGACCAGTCTGGCCAACATGGCAAAACCCAGTCTTCACTAAAAATACAAAATTCAGCCAGGTGTGGTGATGGGCACCTGTAATCCGGAGGCTGGGGTGGGAGAATCGCTTGAACCCGGGAAGCGGAGGTTGCAGTGAACCGAGATTGCACCACTGCGCTCCAGCCTGGGTGACAGAATAAGACACCATCTCAACAACAGAAGCCAAAAAAACCTCATTTCAATAATAAAATTCCAGAATGCACATGCAATGAGGCTTTTGTTTCCAAGCAAGATGACGGGACTAATCACACTGACTGCCACAGCCACACGCAAAAATAAGGTTTCCCAACCAGGGTATCCCCCGGCAGGTGACCGGATAAACACACCATGGGACATCCAGACAATGGAATATTAGCACTAAAAATGGAGAAATGAGCCAGCGAGCCATGAAAAGATGCAGAAGAAACATTACTAAGTAGGCCGGTTGTGGTGGCTCACACCTGTAATCCAAGCACTTTGGAGGCAAAGGCGGGCGGATCACCTGAGGTCAGGAGTTCAAGACCAGCCTGACCAACATGATGAAACCCTGTCTTTTTTTTTTTTTTTTTTTTTTTAAAAAGAAACATTACTAAGTGAAAGAAGCCAACCTGAACACTGCTATCTACCGTACAGCACACTGTAAGATTCCAGCACTCTGGAAAAGGCAAAACCCTGGAGACAGAAGAAAGATCAGGAGTTGCCAGGATTTAGGGAGAGGGAGGGAGGAACAGGAAAAACACAGAGGATTTTTCCAGCCGTGAAACTCTTCTGTAGGACACTGCAAAGGTGAACCACTGTCATTCTACGCTGACTAAAAGCCACAGAATATGCACACGCAAGAATGAATCCTAATGCAAACTATGGACTCTGGGTGATAATCACGTGTCAGGTAATTCCTCTTATTTAAAAAATGTACCAGGCCAAGCCAGGCATGGTGGCTCATGCCTGTAATCCCACTACTTTGGGAGGCTGAGGCAGGTGGATCACGAGGTCAGGGGTTCGAGACCACCCTGACCAACATGATGAAACCCCATCTCTACTTAAAAATAAAAAAATTAGCTGGGAATGGTGGCACGCACCTGTAATCCCTGCTAGTTGAGAGGCTGAGGCAGGAGAATTGCTTAAACCCAGGAGGCGGAGGTTGCAGTGAGCAGAGAGGACATCACTGCACTCCAGCCTGGGCAACAGAGTGAGAATCCATCTCAAAAAAAAAAAAAAAAAGGTACCAGGCCAGTGCAGTGGCTCATGCCTGTAATCCTAGCACTTTGAGAGGCTGAGGTGGGCAGACTGCTTGAGTCCAGGAGTTCAACAGCCTAAGCAACACAGCAAGACCCGGTCTTTGTAAGAAAAAAAAAAAAAGTGCCACTCTAAGTAATGCCTGTCTTTAAAAAGAAAAAGAAAAAGGCCAAGCATGGTGGCTCACATCTATAATCACAGCACTTTTGGAACCCAAGGTGGGCAGATCACCTGAGGTCAGGAGTTCAAGACCAGCCTGACTAACATGGTGAATCCCCATCTTGACTAAAAATACAAAAATTAGCCGGGCATGGTGGCACATGCTTGTAATTCCAGCTACTTGAAAGGCTAGGGTAGGAGAACCACTTGAACCCAGGAGTCGGAGGTTGCAGTGAGCTGAGGTCACACCACTGCACTCCAGCATGGGCAACAGAGCGAGATTCCATTGCAAAAAAAAAAAAAAAAAAAAAATGTGGGCCAGGCATGGTGGCTAATGCCTGTAATCCCAGCACTTTAGAGGCCAAGGTGGGTTCAAGAGTTCAATACCAATCTAGGCAATATAGTGAAACCCTGTCTCTACCAAAAATACAAAAAATTAGCGGGGTGTGGTGGCATGTGCCTTTAATCCCTACTTGGGAGGCCGAGGTGGGATGATGGCTTGATCCTGGGAGGTGGAGGTTGCATTGAGCCAAGATCACACCACTACCCTCCAGCCGGGGGGAAAAAGTAAAACAAAAAAAAAAAAAAAAAAAAAAAAAAGTGTGTGTGTAGTTCGTGTCCTTGGGGACATGGATGAACCTGGAAACGATCATTCTCAGCAAACTGACACAAAAGCAGAAAATCAAACACTGCATGTTCTCACTCATAGGCGGGTGTTGAACAATGAGAACACATGGACACAGGGAGGGGAGCACTACACACTGGGGTCTGTTGGGGGAATGGTGGGGGGACAGTGAGGGGTAGGGACTTGGGGAGAGAGAGCATAGGGAGAAATGCCAGATATAGGTGAAGGGGAGGAAGGCAGCAAATCACACTGCCATGTGTGTACCTATGCAACTATCTTGCATGTTCTTCAAATGTACCCCAAAACCTAAAATGCAATAAAAAAAGGTGTATGTGTATACGTGTATGTATATATCTACACACACACAGACACACACATATATATAGCTCCTCCTAAATGAAATACGGTAATTGCTAACCCCTCATAATTTTTCCTGAAATCTAAAAACTCAGGATTTGTGTTACTTCTTTATTTTTTCAGACAAAGTCTCATCTGTTGCTTAGGCTGGAGTGCAGTGGCGTGATCATGACTCACTGCAGCCTCGACCTCCTGGGCTTAAAAGCGATCTTCCCAGCTGAGCCTCCCAAGTAGCTGGGTGTACAGGCATGCACCACCCATGCCCAGCAAATTTTCCCTAATTGTTTTGCAGAGATGGGGTCTCACTGTGTTGCCTAGACTGGTCTCAAACTCCTGGGCTCAAGCAATATACCCACCTTGGCCTCCTAACATGCTAGGATTACAGATGTGAGCTACCATACCCATTCTAGGACTTGTTTTATTGATTGATTGATTGATTGATTGAGACAGTTTCGCTCTTGTGCCCAGGCTAGAGTGAAGTGGCACCATCTCAGCTCACTGCAGCCTCCGTCTCCGGGGTTCAACCAACTCTCCTGCCACAGCTTTCCCAAGTAGTTGGAATTATAAGCGCCCATCACCACCCCGGGCTAATTTTTATATTTTTAGTAGAGACAGGGTTTCGCCATGTTGGTCAGGCTGGTCTCAAACTCCTAACCTCAGGTGATCCACCCACCTCAGCCTCCCAAAGTGCCGGGACTACAGGCGTGAGCCACTGGGCTTGGCCCTAGGACTTGTTTTAAAGTTCCCATGAACCAGGGGGTGTGCAGACAGCTTCTCCCTAATTCATGAGTAAGGAAGAACCGCCTTTCACCCTTTCAGCCATGCAGACAGCCTGCTGCATTTTTATGAAAAGTCACCTCCCTTTCCTTTGCTTTCTATCAGGTAGGCATCAGTAGCCATCCATCCGCCGTGGAAAATTTTAATTCTGATACACCCCTGACCTACTAGGAGGTGTGCTCCTTTCACTGACACTCCTAGGGACACTCAGAGAAAGGGTGTGCATCTCCAAAATAACTTTAAGTTGTTTCCTTTTTTGAAACAGTTTCATTCCTATCACCCAGGCTGGAGTGCAGTGGCCGGATCTCCGCCCACTGCAACCTCTGCCTTCCAGGCTCAAATGATTCACCTGACTCAGCCTCCCAAGTAGCTGGAACTACAAGTGCATACCATCCTACCCAGCAAATTTTTGTATTGTTTCTAGATACAGGGTTTTGCCACGTTGCCCAGGCTGGTCTCGAGCTCCTGGGCTCAAGTGATCCGCCCACCTCGGCCTCCCAAAGTGCTGGGATTACAGGCACGAGCCACTGCACTCGGCCTCCAAAGTATTTAAACTATATTAATCTTTGAAAATAGCGACTGGATCTAAGGTCATACCACCCTGACATGCCTGATCCCGTCTGGAAACAGCAATTGGGGAGAAGAATCAAATATTCTGCTTACATTTTTTTTTTTTGAGGCGGGGTTTCGCCTTTTGTTCCCGGGTCGGGTGCAATGGCGCGATCTCGGCTCACTGCAACCTCCGCCTCCTGGGTTCAGGCAATTCTGCTTCAGCCTCCTGAGTGGCTGGGATTACAGGCACGTGCCACCATGCCAAGCTAATTTTTTGTAGTTTTTAGTAGAGATGGGGTTTCACCATGTTGACCAGGATGGTCTCGATCTCTTGACCTCGTGATCCACCCGCCTCGGCCTCCCAAAGTGCTGGGATTACAGGCTTGAGCCACCGCGCCCGGCTCTGCTTACATTTTTAAAATCTGATCAAAGCTGAGTACGTGGCTCATGCTTGTGGTCCCGCTACTCAGGAGGCTGAGGTGGAAGGATCACCTGAGCCCAGGAATTCAAGACCAGCTTGCGCAACATAGTGAGACCCCATTTCAAATGAAACCTGATCTATTTCTGTTTGGTGCTTTTGTCTCATTGAACAAAACCTGATTTTTTTTCTCTCTCTCTCTCACACATACACACGCATGCCCCTGTCTAATCTGAGACAAGAATTTTGCTTCTGGCTAATTGCACCTCAGAGCCCCCGTGCTTCCCAATGATACAACAAGCAAGAAAAAATGTCTCTTCTCCTTGGCTCCCTTGTTCTGAGAAGCAAGAGGCCACGGTCTGTTGGAGCCATCTCCCCCCGGATCCCCTTGATAAATAAATACCAATGTACTGACATCTTTTTAGACTTCCCCCAGATAAATGCAAGATAGGAAAGGGGGCTGAGGTACACGGGAGCACCCACAGAGGGGCATCTGTGATGCTGAGGCTCCAAAGCTGTGGTTGCTGTGGCATGTGAAGTGCCAGCACAGACCTCAAGCACCTACCAGGTGAACAGGAGTCCCATCTGCCGCGTGGGTGGGAAGAATCGACTCTCAACGAAGCCCAGCTGGATGAAGTACGTCATCAGCAGTTCCACCCCAGCCTCATCCCGGCTGGGCGTCCGACAAGCCTGCAAGGAAAAGAACCCCAGAGGGCAGGATCAGAGGAGGACACAGCTGACGGCCCTTCCCAGAAGGTGCCTTACATACACCAGCAGGTGCCTGTAACTATTTCTGCAGTATGATGACCTCGCTGCTGGAATCATGAACTTTAGGAAGGGTGGAAAGAACGTGGAAGGAAGTCAGAAATCCTGGAATCCAGCCCCAGCCCTGGTCTCTCCCCTTCTATGGTTTTCCTTTTAATTTGAGACAGAGTCTCACTTCGTCACCCAAGCTAGAGTGCAGTGGCGTGATCTTGGCTCACTGCAACCACCACCCCCTGAGTTCAAGTGATTCTTGTGCCTCAGCCTCCCGAGTAGCTAGGATTACAGGAGTGCAGCACCATGCCCAGCTAATTTTTATATTTTTAGTAGAAACAGGGTTTTGCCATGTTGGTGGCCAGTCTGATCTCAAACTGCTGATCTCAGGTGATCTACCTGCTTCAGCATCCATAAGTGCTGGGATTACAGGCATGCACCACCATGCCTAGCTAATTTTTGTATTTTTACAAAATTACAATGTTGGCCAGGCTGGTCTTGAACTCCTGACCTCAGGTGATCCACCTGCCTGGGCCTCCCAAAGTGCTGGATTACAGGCATGAGCCACCATGCCCAGCCAGTCTTGCAGGTTTTCTACATCATTTCCTTATTTCATCAGATGCTGACAGCAGAATGCGGACATCTTCAACTATTAATCGGGGATCTGTCTTTTTCACCTTTTAGTTTTATCAGATTTGGCTTCATGTATTTTGAAGCTCCCATGTAAGGTACTAACTGCATCCACATTTAGGGCTTTTAAAACTTGATGGATTAACTCTTTGATGATTATGAAATATCCTGTAATCCCAGCACTTTGGGATGCCAAGGCAGGCAGATTACCTGAGGTCAGGAGTTTCAGACCAGCCTGGCCAACATTGTTAAGAAAA
>NW_022439360.1:7735-9833 GCF_009761245.1 Sapajus apella
GTTACCCAGGCTGGAGTGCAATGGCGCGATCTTGGCTCACCGCAACCTCCGCCTCCTGGGTTCAGGCAATTCTCCTGCCTCAGCCTCCTGAGTAGCTGGGATTACAGGCACACGCCACCATGCCCAGCTAATTTTTTGTATTTTTAGTACAGACGGGGTTTCACCATGTTGACCAGGCTAGTCTTGGAACTCCTGACCTCATGATCCACCCACCTCGGCCTCCCAAAGTGCTGGGATTACACATGTGAGCCACCGTGCCCAGCCCCTTCTATGGTTTTCTTTTTTTTTTTTTCCACTATCAGCTTGCTTTTTCATGGGAAGAATTCTGCGGATTTCTTATGCAGCAAGTGGAATGGGCGATTCCAGCACCCCCCAACCATCACCTCCATCCACCTGCAATTCACAAGCATGCAATAATGGGGTGTCCTGAAGACTCAGAAGAGCCACCCTCCCCTCTCTGCTGCACACAAGAACTTACTTGTCTCAGATCCATAAGATCTGCGATTTCATCTTCATATAAATAGCCATCTTCACTGTAATGCTCCAGGATAAAATCCTTTAAGACAAATGAGGTCAGATACTATAAAATGTGACTGAAAACCATATATGTGCATATGTCAATTGTGACCCCATTTTTAAAAAGGCAGAATGAAGAAAAACTTACAGGAGATTGAACACTGTAGCGATTTTCAAAGGGGCAGAATTTATTTTCTTAATTTTATGCAGTTTTTTTTTTTTCTTTTTCAATACGGAGTCCCGCTGTGTAGCACAGGCTGGACTACAGTGGCACAGTCTTTACTCACTGCAACCTCCACCTCCTGGGTTCAAGCGATTCTCCTGTCTCAGCCTCCCAAGCAGCTGGGATTACAGGCGCCCACCACAATGTCCAGCTAATTGTTATATTTTTAGTAGAGACAGAGTTTCACTATATTGGCCAGGCTGGTCTCAAACTCCTGACCTCAGGTGATCCACCTGCCTCAACCTCCCAAAGTACTGGGATAACAGGTGTCAGCTACCGTGCCTGGCCATAGATTTTGTTTTTGTTTGTTTGTTTGTTTGTTTTAAAAAAACAGAGTTTCACTCCCATTGCCCAGGCTGGAGTGCAATGTTGCCAACTCGGCTCACTGCAACCTCCACCTCCCAGGCTCAGCCTCCCAAGTAGCTGGGGTTACAAGCATGCACCACCACGCGCTGCTAATTTTTGTATTTTTAGTAGAGATAGAGTTTTGTCACATTGCCCAGGCTGGTCTCGAACTCCTGGGCTTAAGCAATCCATCTGCCTTGGCCTCCCAAATTGCTGGGTTTACAGATATGGGCCACTGCGCCCTGCACCCAGGTTTTTAAATGTTGTGTTTCTTCAGTAACAACTCCATTACTGAAGGCTCCAAAACCATGGCTGTCATGGCAGGTGATGGAGTTGAAGTTAATTTTTTGCTTAAAAATGTCTTTGTAGGCTGGGCACAGTGACTGATGCCTGTTATCCCAGCAGATCACAAGGTCAAGAGATCAAGACCATCCTGGCTAACACAGTGAAACCCCATCTCTACTAAAAATACAAAAAAGTAGCTGAGTATGGTGGCAGGTGCCTGTAATCCCAGCTACCCAGGAGGCTGAGGCAGGAGAATCACTTGAACCTGAGGGGCAGAGGTTGCAGTGAGCTGAGATTGCACCATTTCACTCTAGCCTGGGTGACACAGTGAGACTGTCTCAAAAAAAAAAAAAAAAACTTAACTGAGAAACAATACCTTTCACAATAGCAGCAAAGTACATTTCTAGGGATAAAATTAATATAATTAAGCAGACAACTATTAAACTTTACTGAAGAATATATGTTATTTCATTCACTGACTCAAAAAATGACGTGTGTGTATGTGTGTGTGTGTGTGTGTGTGTGTGTGTGTGTGTGTGTTTGGAGACAGGGTATCATTCTGTTTTCCAGGATGGAGTGCAGTGGTTCAATCACAGCTGACTGAAGCCTCGAGCACTTGGGCTCAAGCAATCCTCCCACCTCAGCCTCCCAAATAGCTGGGACTAAAGAGGTGTGAGCCACTTCGTCTGGCCCTATTCCTTTTTTTTTTTTTTTTTTTTTTTTTTTTTT
>NW_022439361.1:0-8389 GCF_009761245.1 Sapajus apella
TTTTTTTTTTTTTTGCCCTGGAATCTACTGTCCTGGTTCCCTGCTCAGTCCCCTTTTTAAACAGACGAAGGGTTGACTTCCCGTGGCTCCAGTTGCCAGCCAACAGGGCACCCGGACCGGTGAATTTTGTACGGATAACCACAGCTCCTAGGCGCCGACAAAGCAACCGCAGGGGGCAAAGAAGCGGTGCTGGCCGGCGCAGCCATGCTGGCCGAACCAGACGGGATGGCCACCCATGGAGCTCCTCCTCCTGGGAATTGCCTAGTCTGTGGGCAATAAAAATGCGGCTCCATTCACCCTTGGCACTTTCACTGGGAGCTGAAATCCTGAGCTGTTTCTAAACGGCCATCTTGGATCCTCCTAAGATAGCCCATTTTTGCTTTAGAGACACATATTTCTCCTTGCAGCCTATGCTAACATTGACACTGGAATATCCAAATGTAGCTTTTAGAAGAAACGCGTTTCTAACTCGTTGAAACTAAACATAGATGCAACTTCCTAAGGTGAACGAAAACAAAGCACAGGAGCCTGAAATATACGTTTATCCTGTGTTTTACACGCAGTCTTACTGCTAATTCTTATATGCCTGTATATGGCTGGAAATACCTGTTTTTAGATTCTCCAAAGAAAAGGTTTCTGAACAGTTGCACACACACATCAGTTTAACTCTGTAAGTTGATCGTACACCTTGACAACAATTCAGCTAGATAGCTCCGTTTTTGTTTTAGAGTCAGATAGTTCTCATTACAGCCTATACTCCCATTCACTCTGGAATATTCAAACGCAGCTTTGAGCAGAAACGTGTTTCTATCTCGCTGAATCTAAACGTACATGCAGCTTCCCAAGGTGAACGAACACAAAGCAGAGCAGTTTGAAATCTATGTTTCTCCTGCGTTTTACACACAGTCTTGCTCCTAATTCTTATATGAATGTATATGGCTGGAAACGTCTGTTTCTAGATTCTCCAAAGAAAGGGTTTCTGAACTGCTGCACACACACATCAGTTTAACTGTGTACGTTGATTGTACACCTTGACAACCATTCTGCTAGATAGCTCCGTTTTTGTTTTAGAGTCAGATATTTCTCATTACAGCCTACACTCCCATTCACTCCGGAATATCCAAACGTAGCTTTTTGAAGAAACGTGTTTCTAACTCGCTGAATCTAAACATAGATGTAACTTCCCAAGCTGAAGGAACACAAAGCAAAGCAGTTTGAAATATACGTCTCTCCTGTCTTTTACACACAGCCGTACTGCTAATTCTTACATGCCTGTATATGGTTGGAAATATGTGTTTCTGGACTCTCCATAGAAAGGGTTTCTGAACTACTTAACACACACATCAGTTTAACTCTGTGAGATGATTGTACACCTTGAAAACCATTCTGCTAGATAGCTCCGTTTTGGTTTTACAACCTATACTCCCATTCACTCTGGAATATCCAAACGCAGCTCATAGAAGATACGTGTTTCTAACTCGCTGAATCCAAACGTAGATGCAACTTCCTAAGATGAACCAACACGAAGCAGAGCAGTTTGAAATATACGTTTCGACCCTGTTTTACATGCAGTCTTTCTAATAATTCTTATACCCCTGTATATGGCTGGAAACATCTCTTTCTAGATTCTCCAAAGAAAGGGATCCTGAACTGCTGCACACACACATCAGTTTAACTCTGTACGTTGATTGTACACCTTGACAACCATTCTGCTAGACAGCTCCGTTTTTGTTTTAGAGTCAGATATTTCTCATTACAGCCTATACTCCCATTCACTCTGGAATATCCAAACGCAGCTTTTTGAAGAAACGTGTTTCTCACTTGCTGAATGTAAATATAGATGCAACTTCCTAAGGTGAACGAACACAAAGCAGAGTACTTTGAAATGTACATTTCTTCTGTGTTTTACACACAGACTTACTGCTAATTCTTATATGCCTGTATATAGCAGGAAACATCTGTTTCTAGATTCTCCAATAAATGGTTTCTGAATTGCTGCACACAAACATCAGTTTAACTCTGTAAGTTGATTGTACACCTACGCAAGCATTCTGCTAGATAGCTCCGTTTTTGTTTTGGAGCCAGATATTTCTCATTACAGCCTATTCTCCCATTCACTGTGGAATATCCAAATGCAGCTTTTAGATGAAACGTGTTTCTAACTTGCTGAATCTAAATATAGATGCAACTGTCTAAGGTGAACTAACACAAAGCAAAGCAGTTTGAAATCTACGTTTCTCCTGTGTTTTCCACGGAGTTTTAACACTAATTCTTTTATGCCTGTATATGGGTGGAAATATCTGCTTCTAGATTCTCCAAAGAAAGGTTTTCTGACCTGGTGCACACACACATCTGTTTAACACTGTACGTTGATTTTACACCTTGACAACCATTTGTTAGATAGCTCCGTTTTTGTTTTAGAGCCAGATACTTCTTATTACAGCGTATATTCACATTCACTCTGGAATATCCAAACGCAGCTTTTAGAGGAAACGTGTTTCTAAGTCTCTGAATCTAAACATAGATGTAACTTCCCAAGGCGAAGGAACACAAAGCAAAGCAGTTTGAAATATACGTTTCTCCTGTCTTTTACACACAGCCGTACTGCTAATTCTTACATGCCTGTATGTGGTTGGAAACATCTGTTTCTAGACTCTCCATAGAAAGGGTTTCTGAACTACTTACCACACACATCATTTTTACTCTGTAAGATGATTGTACACCTTGACAACCATTCTGCTAGGTAGCTCCGTTTTTGTTTTAGACCCAGATATTTCTCCTTACAACCTATACTCCCATTCACTCTGGAATATCCAAACGCAGCTTATAGAAGATATGTGTTTCTAACTCGCTGAATCTAAACGTAGATGCAACTTCCTTAGTTGAACCAACACGAAGCAGAGCAGTTTGAAATATACGTTTCACCTGTGTTTTACACACAGTCTTACTGCTAATTCTTATAAGCCTGTATATGGCTGGAAACATCTGTCTCTAGATTCTCCAAAGAAAGGGTTTCTGAACTGCTGCACACACATATCAGTTTACCTCTGTAAGCTGATTGTACACCTTGACAACCATTCTGCTAGATAGCTCCGTTTTTGTTTTAGAGTCAGATATTTCTCATTACAGCCTATACTCCCATTCATTCTGGAATATCCAAACGCAGCTTTTTGAAGAAAGGTGTTTCTAACTCGCTGAATTTAATATAGATGCAACTTCCTAAGGTGAAGGAACACAAAGCAGAACAGTATGAAATCTACGTTTCTCCTGTGTTTTACACGCAGTCTTACTGCTAATTCTTATATGCCTGTACATGGCTGGAAATATCTGTTTCTGGATTCTCCAAACAAAGGGTTTCTTAACTGCTGCATACAGACATCAGTTTAACTCTCTAAGGTCATTGTACACCTTGACAATCATTCTGCTAGATAGCTCCGTTTTTCTTTTAGAGTTAGATATTTCTCATTACAGCCTATACTCCCATTCACTCTGGAATATACAAATGCAGCTTTTAGAAGAAACATGTTTCTAAGTCGCTGAATCTAAACATAGATGCTGGTGAGGAGTTCTGATCCTTTGTAGGAGGAGAGGTCTTCTGGCTTCGGGTGCTTTCATCCTTTTTGTGCTGGTTTCTTCCCATCTTGAAGGATTCATCCACCTGTCGACCTTGTAGTTGTTGGCTTTCAGATTGGGTCTCAGATCTTTCAGATTGATGTTCTGTTTGTTGGTGATTTGGTTATTTCTGCTTTTTGGTTTTCCTTCTGACAGTCTGGCCTGTCTGCTGTAGGTCTGCTGAGGTTCACTCCAGGCCCTGCTTGCCTGCCATTCACCTGCAGCAGCTGCTGAACAGTAAGGGTTGTTACCAGTTTTCTTCTTCTGCTATCTTTGTCCCAGAAG
The DNA here is from genome assembly GCF_009761245.1 of Sapajus apella. Lineage (NCBI taxonomy): Eukaryota > Metazoa > Chordata > Mammalia > Primates > Cebidae > Sapajus > Sapajus apella. The sequence continues at coordinate 3,898 of NW_022439361.1, forward strand.
GATGCCCGCCTAGTGTCAATCTGATCTCTCCTTTATGAGGTGTCTCTTTGGAAATATAGGGGTCAGGGAGCTTCTTAAGGAGACGGTCTCTTCTTTATAGGAGTTCAAATGGTGAGCTGTGAGTTCTGTTGTTCATTCAGAGCTGCTGGGCAGGTACGTTTAGGTCTGCTGCAGCAGAACTCATAAACTGCTTTTTGTTCCCAGGTGATCTGTCCCCGGGATTTAGGGCTTTATTTATGAGTTTCCGCTATGCTGCTGCCTTCTATTTTTTTTCCTTCAGAACTGCCCTGCCCAGCAAGGAGTCAGCCTAGTCACTGTCGGCCTGTAGACGCTTTGCTGAGCAGCTGTGGGCTCCGCCCCGCTGCCGAGTGAACTTCCTTGCTGTCCTGTTTATATGGGCGTAGTTAGAAATGCTTTGGTGATGGTGGCCCACCTCTGTTGAGGCGGAGTCTCTCTACTGTGGAGGGTAGCCTTGGCAATGGCGGGCTGCCTCAGCAATGGCGGGTTGCCTTGGCAACGGCGGGCTGCCTCAGCATTGGCCAACTACCTCCGTCGTCGTGGGCTGCCTCCGTAATGGCGGACGCCCCTCCCCCACAGACCTGGACTGTCCTGGGTTCAGCTGAGCTTGCTGTGAAACTCTCAATCCAGAGTTTCTGGTTGCTGTTCTTTTGTGGGCGTGGGACCAGCCGAGCCTGATTGCCCAGCTCCCTGCCTCAGAGCCTTTTTTAAGTTGGTGTTCCAGTCACCTGTTTTAGAGGCGCCGGGGTCTGTTTGTTTTCCCCTGTGGCCACTCACTGTGCTGGCTTAAACAGAGGCACTGAGGTTTGTGGCGCTTTCTTTTTTTTTTTTTTGCCCTGGAATCTACTGTCCTGGTTCCCTGCTCAGTCCTTTTTTTAAACAGATGAAGGGGTGACTTCCCATGGCTCCAGTTTCCAGCCAAAAGGGCACCCAGACCGGTGTATTTTGTATGGAAAACTACTGGTCCTGGGCGTCAACAAAGCAGCCACAGGGGGCAAAGCAGCGGTGCCGGCCGGCTCAGCTGTGCTGTACGAACCAGCCAGGATGACCACCAGTGGAGCTCCTCCGCCTGGGAATTGCCTAGTCTGTGGGCAATAAAAATGTGGCGTCCACTCACCCTCTGCGCTTTCACTGGGAGCTGAAATCCTGAGCTGTTTCTAAATGGCCATCTTGGATCCTCCTAAGATATCCCGTTTTTGCTTTAGAGACACATATTTCTCCTTGCAGCCTATACTAACATTGACACTGGAATATCCAAATGCAGCTTTTAGAAGAAACGTGTTTCTAACTCACTGAATCTAAACATAGATGCAACTTCCTCAGGTGAATGAAAACAGAGCACAACAGTTTGAAATACACGTTTCTCCTGTGTTTTACACACAGTCTTACTGCTAATTCTTATATGCCTGTATATGGATGGAAATACCTGTTTCTAGATTCCACATAGAAAGGGTTTCTGAACTTGTTCACACACACATCAGTTTAACTCTGTATGTTGATTGTACAGCTTCACAACCATTCTGCTAGATAGCTACATTTTTGTTTCAGAGCCTGATATTTCTCATTACAGCCAATACTCCCATTCACTGTGGAATATCCAAAAGCAGCTTTTAGAAGAAATGTGTTTCTAACCTGCTGAATCTAAATATTGATTGAACTTCCTAAGGTGAAGGAACACTAAGAAGAGCAGTTTGAAATCTACGTTTCTCCTGTGTTATACATGCAGTCCTACTGCTAATTCTTACATGCCTGTATATGGCTGGAAACATCTCTTTCTAGATTCAGCAAAGAAAGGGTGACCGACTGCCGCACAAACACATCAGTTTACCCCTGTCAGTTGATCGTACACCTTGACAACCAATCTGCTAGATAGCTCCATTTTTGTTTTAGAGGCAGATATTTCTCCTTACAGCCTATACACCCATTCGCTCTGGAATATCCAAACGCAGCTTTCAGAATTAACGTGTTTCTAACTCATTGAATCTAAACATAGATGCAACTTCCTACGGTGAACGAACACAAAGCAGAGCAGTTTCAAATATACGTTTCTCCTGTGTTTTACACGCAGTCTTACTGCTAATTCTTATATGCCTGCATATGGCTGGAATTATCTGTTTCTAGATTCTCCAAAGAAATGGTCTCTGGACTGCTTCACAAACACATCAGTTTAACTCATTACGTTGATTGTACACGTTGACAAACATTCTGCTAGATAGCTCCGTTTTTGTTTTAGAGCCAGATATTTCTCATTACAGCCTATTCTCCCATTCACTGTGGAATATCCAAACGCAGCTTTCAGAAGAAACTACTTTCTAACTCACTGAATCTAAACATAGATGTAACTTCTTACGGTGAAAGAACACACAGCAGGGCAGTCTGAAATACACGTTTCCCCTGTGTTTTAGATGTAACCTTACTACTAATTTTTACATGACAGTATACAGCTGGAAATATCCCTTGCTAGATTCTCCAAACAAAGGGTTTATGAACTGCTACATACATACATTAGTTTCACTCTGTAAGTTCAATGTACATCTTAGCGTCCATTCTGCTAGATAGCTGCGTTTTTGTTTTAGAGCCAGATATTTCTCATTACTGCACATACTTCCATTCACTCTAGAATATCCAATCGCAGCTTTTAGAGGAAACGACTTTCTGCCTCGCTGAAATAAACGTAGATGCAACTTCCAAAGTTGAACGAACACACAGCAGAGCAGTCTGAAACATAGGTTTCTTCTGTGTATTAGACGCAGTCTTACCGGTAATTCTTATATGCCTGTTTGTGGCGGGAAGTATACATTTCTAGATTCTCCAAAGAAAGAGTTTCTGAACTGCTACATACACACATCAGTTTACTTCTGTATGTTGAATGTACACCTTGACAACCTTTCTGCTAGATAGCTCCGTTTTTGTTTAAGATCCAGATATTTCTCATTACAGTATATACTCCCATTCACTCTGGATTATCCAAACGCAGCTTTTAGAAGAAACGTGCTTCTAACTCGCTGAATGTAAATGTAGATGCAACTTTCTATGGTGAATGAAGACACAGCAGAGCAGGTTCAACTATACGTTTCTCCTTTGTTTTAGACTTAGTCTTTGGGTAATTCTTATATGCCTGTATATGGCTGGAAATATCCATTTCTAGATACTACAAAGAAAGGGTTTCTGAACTGCTACATATACACGTCAGTTTATCTCTGTAAGTTGTATGTACACCTTGGCAAGCATTTTGCCAGATAGCTCCGTTTTTGTTTTTGAGTCAGATATTTTTCATTACACTATGTATTCCCATTCACTCTGGTATATCCAAATGCACCTTTCAAAAGAAAGGTGTTTCTAACCCACTGAATCTAAACATGAATGCGACTTCCTAAGGTGAATGAACACACAACAGAGCAGTTTCAAGTATACGTTTCTCCTGTGTTTTAGACGCAGTCTTACTGTTAATTCTTTTATGCCTGTATATGGGATGAATTATGCCTTTCTATATTCTCAAAACAAAGGATTTCTGAACTACTACATATACACATCAGTGTCACTCTGTAAGTTGAATGTACACCTTGAAAACATTTCTACTATATAGCTTCGTTTTTGTTTTGTAGCCAGACATTTCTCATTACAGCACATACACTCATTCTCTCAGGAATATCCAAACGCAGCTTTTAGAAGAAAACTTGCTTCTAAATCACTGAATCTTAACATAGATGCAACTTCCTAAGGGGAACGAACATACAGCAGAGCAGTTTGAAATATACGTTTCTGTTGTGTTTTAGATGCCGTCTTACTTCTAATTCTTATATGCCTGTGTATGGGTGGAAATATCAATTTCCTGATTCTCCAAAAAAAGGGTTTCTGAAATGCTACATACACACATCAGTTTAACTGTGTAAGTAGAATGTACACCTTGACCACCATTCTGCTAGATAGCTCCATTTTTGTTTTAGAGCCAGATATTTCTCATTACAAGATATACTAGCATTCACTCTGGAATATTGAAAGGCAAATTTCAGAAGAAACGTGTTTCTAACTCGCTGAATCTAAACATAGATGCAACTTCCTATGGTGAACGTAGACACAGCAGAGCCGGTTGAAATATGCGATTGTAGGGGGGAGAACCAAGATGGCCGTTTAGGAGCAGCTCAGGATTGCAGCTCCCAGTGAAAGCGCAGAGGGTGAGTGGACGCCGCGTTTTTATTGCCCACAGACTAGGAAATTCCCGGGCAGAGGAGCTCCACGGTCGCCAGCGCGGCTGTTTTGGCCAGTGCAGCTGTTTCGGGCAGCGCGGCTGTGCCAGCCAGCGCCGCTGCTTTGCCCCGCGTGGCTGCTTTGTCGGCGCCCCGGAGCCGCGGGTCTCCGTACAAAATACACCGGTCCGGGGGCCCTTTTGGCTGGCGATTGGAGCCACGGGAAGTCGCCCATATGCTGGTTCAAAAAGGGGACTGAGCAGAGAACCAGGACAGTAGATTCCAGG
>NW_022439361.1:8489-9831 GCF_009761245.1 Sapajus apella
GCCACAAACCTCAGTGCCGCTGTTTAAGCCAGCGCAGTGAGTGGCCGCAGGGGAAAACAAACAGACCCCGGCGCCTCTTCAACAGGCAACTGGAACACCAACTTAAAAAAGGCTCTGAGGCAGGGAGCCGGGCGATCAGGCTCGGCTGGCCACACCCCCACAAAAGAACAGCAACCAGAAACCCTGGATTGAGAGTTTCACAGCAAGCGCAGCTGAACCCGGGACGGTCCAGCTCTGTGGGGGAGGGGCGTCCGCCATTACCGAGGCAGCCCGCCGTTGCCAAGGCAACCGGCCATTGCTGAGGCAGCCCGCCGTTGCCAAGGCAACCCGCCACAGCAGAGACTCTGCCCCAACAGAGGCGGGCCACCATCGCCAAAGCAGTTCTAACTACACCCATATAATCAGGACTGCAGGAAAGTTCACTCGGCAGTGGGGCGCAGCCCACAGCAGCTCAGCAAAGCTGCCATAGGCCGACAGTGACTAGGCGGCCTCCTTGCTGGGCTGCGCAGGTCTGAAGGAAAAAAAAAAGAAGGTGGCAGCATAACGGAAACTCATAAATAAAGCCCTAAATCCCTGGGACAGAGCACCTGGGAACAAAAAGCAGTTTATGAGTTCAGCTGCAGCAGACCTAAAAGTACCTGCCCAGCAGCTCTGAATGAACAACAACAGAGCTCACAATTCACCATTTGAGCTCCTATAAAGAAAAGACCGTCTCCTCAAGCAGCTCCCTGACCCCTATATATCCAAAAAGACAGCTCATAAAAGAGAGATCAGATTGACACTAGGTGGGTATCCGTCTGGGACAAAGATAGCAGAAGAAGAAAACTGGTAACAACCCTTGCTGTTCAACAGCTGCTGCAGGTGAACCCCAGGCAAGCAGGGCCTGGAGTGAACCTCAGCAGACCTACAGCAGAGGGGCCAGACTGTCAGAAGGAAAACCAAGAAGCAGAAATAACCTCATCAACAAACAAAACGTCAATCTGAAATATTTGAGACCCAATCTGAAAGCCAGCAACTACAAAGTCGACAGGTGGATAAATCCTTAAGGATGGGAAGAAACCGGCGCAAAAAGGATGAAAACACCTGAAACCAGAACACCTCTCCTCCTAAAAGGGATCACAACTCCTCACCAGCAAGGGAACAAGGTAGGATGGAGAACGACTGTGATGAAATGACAGAATCAGACTTCAGAAGATGGGTAGTAAGAAACTTCTGTGAACTTAAAGAACATGTTCTAACCAAATGCAAAGAAACTAAGAACCTTGAAAAAAGATTTGACGAAATGCTAACAAGAATGGACAAAATAGAAAGGAATATAAGTGAATTGTTGGAGCTGAAAAAC
>NW_022439362.1:0-10163 GCF_009761245.1 Sapajus apella
TCTGGCTCTAAAACAAAAACGGAGCTCTGTAGCAGAATGATTGTCAAGGTGTATATTCAACTTACAGTGTTAAACAGATGTGTGCAAGTAGCAGGTGAGAAAATCTTTCTTTGGAGAATCTGGAAAGAGATATTTCCAGCCATATGCAGGCTCATAAGAATTAGCGGTAATATGTCTTCTAAACCACAGGAGAAACGTCTCTTACAAACTGCTCTGCTGTGTGTTCGTTCACATTAGGAAGTTGCATCTATGTTTAGATGCAGTGAGTTAGAAACACGATTCTTCTAAAAGCGGCGATTGGTTATACCTGAGTGAATGGGAGTATACGGTGTAATGAGAATTATCTGGCTCTAAAACAAAAACAGAGCTGTGTAGGAGAATGATTACCAAGGTGTATATTCAACTTACAGAGTTAAACAGATGTGTGAATGTAGCAGTTTAGAAACCCTTCTTTGGAGAATCTGGAAAGAGATATTTCCAGCCTTATATAGGCTCATAAGAATTAGCGGTAAGATCCCGTCTAAACCACAGGAGAAACGTCTCTTTCACACTGCTCTGCTGTGTGTTGCTCCAAGTTAGCAAGTTGCATGTATATTTAGATTCAGCGAGTTAGAAACACCATTCTTCTAAAAGCTGCGTTTGGATATTCCTGAGTGAACGGGAGTATAGGGTGTAAGGAGAAATATCTGGTTCTAAAACAAAAACGGAGCTATGTAGCACAATGATTTTCAAGGTTTATATTCAACTTACTGGCTTAGACAGATGTGTGAATGCAGCAGTTCAGAAAATCTTTCTTTGGAGAATCTGGAAAGAGATATTTCCAGCCATATTCAGGCATATAAGAATTAGCGGCAAGGTCGCGCCTAAACCACAGGAGAAACGTCTCTCTCAAAYTGCTCTGCTGTGTGTTCGTTCACCTTAGGAAGTTGCATCTATGTTTAGATTCAGCGAGTTAGAAATACGTTTCTTCTAAAAGCTGCGTTTGCATATTCCTGAGTGAATTCATAAAAGGGTGTAATGAGAAATATCTGCCTCTAAAACAAAAATCGAGCTATGTAGCAAAATGATTGTCAAGGTGTATATTCAACAAACAGAGTTAAACAGATGCCTGAATGAAGCAGTTCAGAAACCCTGTATTTGGAGATTCTGGCAAGTGATTTTTCCAGCCTATACAGGCTCATAAGAATGAGCGGTAAGATCGCGTCTAAACCAGCGGAGAAACGTCTCTTTCAAACTGCTCTGCTGTGTGTTCGTTCACCTTAGGAAGTTGCATCTATGTTTAGATGCAGCAAGTTAGAAACACGTTTCTTCGAAAAGCTGCGTTTGGATATTCCTCAGTGAATGGGAGTATAGGGTGAAATGAGAAATATCTAGCTCTAAAACAAAAACGGAGCTATGTATCACAATAATTGTCAAGGTGTATATTCAACTTACAGAGGTAAACAGTTGAGTGAATGTAGCAGTTCAGAAAAACTTTCTTTGGAGAATCTGGAAGGAGAGATTTCCAGCCATATACAGGCTCATAAGAACTAGCAGTAAAATCGTGTCTAAACCACAAGAGAAACGTCTCCTTCAAACTGCTGTGCTGTGTGTTCGTTCACCTGAGGAAGTTGCATCTATGTTTAGATTCAGCGAGTTAGAAACACGTTTCCTCTAAAAGCTGCGTTTGGATATTCTTGAGTGAATGGCAGTATAGGGTGTAATGAGAAATATCAGGCTCTAAAACAAAAACGGAGCTATGTAGCAGAGTGATTGCCAAGGTGTATATTCAGCTTACAGAGTTAAACAGATGTGTGAATGTAGCAGTTCAGAAACCCTTTCTTTGGATAATCTGGAAAGAGATATTTCCAGCCATATACAGGGTCATAAGAGTTAGCGGTAAGATCGTGTCTAAACCACAGGAGAAACGTCTCTTTCAAACTGCTGTGCTGTGTGTTCGTTCAGTTTAGGAAGTTGCATCTACGTTTAGATTCAGCGAGTTAGAAACACGTTTCTTGTAAAAGCTGCGTTTGGATATTCCTGAGTGAATGGGAGTATAGGGTGTAATCAGAAATATCTGGCTCTAAAACAAAAACGGAGCTATGTACCAGAATGATTGTCAAGGTGTATATTCGACTTACAGAGTTAAACAGATGTGTGAATGTAGCAGTTCAGAAACCCATTCTGCTGAGAACCTGGAAAGAGATATTTCCAGCCATATTCAGGCTCCTAAGAATTAGAGGTAACATCGCGTCTAAACAGCAGGAGAAACGTCTCTTTCAAACTGCTCTGCTGTTTGTTCGTTCACCTTAGGAAGTTTCATCTATGTATAGATTCAGAGAGTTAGAAACACATTCTTTTGAAAGCGGTGTTTGATTTTCCTGCGTGAATGGGAGTATAGGGTGCAATGAGAAATATATGGCTCTAAAACAAAAATGGAGCTATGTAGCGGAATGATTGTCAAGGTGTATATTCAACTTACAGAGTTAAACAGATGTGTGAATGTAGCAGTTCAGAAACCCTTTCTTTGGAGAATCTGGAAAGAGATATTTCCAGCCATATACAGGCTGATACGAATTAGCAGTAAGATCGTGTCTAAACCACAGGAGAAACGTCTCTTTCAAACTGCTCTGCTGTGTGTTCGTTCACCTTAGGAAGTTTCATCTATGTTTAGATTCAGCGAGTTAGAAACACATTTCTTTTGAAAGCTGCGTTTGATTATCCTCCGTGAATGGGAGTACAGGGTGCAATGGGAAATATCTGGCTCTAAAACAAAAATGGAGCCATGTAGCAGATTGATTGTCAAGGTGTATATTCAACGTACAGAGTTAAACAGATGTATGAATGTAGAAGTTCAGAAACCCTTTTTTTCTAGAATCTCGAAAGAGTTATTTCCAGCCATATACAGGCTCATAGGAATTAGCGTTAAGATCGCATCTATACTGAGGTGAAACGTTCTTTTCAAACTGCTCTACTGAGTGTTCGTTCACCTTAGGAATTTGCATGTATGTTTAGATTCAGCGAGTTAGAAACACGTTTCTTCTAAAAGCTGTGTTTGGATAATCCTGAGTCAAAGGGAGCACAGGGTGTAATGAGAAATATCTGGCTGTAAAACAAAAACGGAGCTATGAAGCATAATGATTGTCAAGGTGTACATTCAACTTACGGAGATAAACATATGTGTGGATATAGCAGTTCAGAAACCCTTTCTTTGGAGAATCTGTGAAGAGATATTTCCAGCCATATACAGGCTTATAAGAATTAGTGGAAAGGTCGCGTCTAAACCACAGGAGAAACCTCTATTTCAAACTCCTCTGCTGTGTGTACATACAGCTTAGGAAGTTGCATCGATGTTTAGATTCAGCGAGTTAGAAACGCGCTTCTTCTAAAAGCTGCGTTTGGATATTCCTGAGTTAATGGGAGTATAGGGTGTAATGTGAAATATCTGGCTCTAAAACAAAAACGAAGCTATGTAGCAGAATGATTTTCAAAGTGCGTGTTCAACTTACAGAGTTAAACAGATTTGTGAATGTAGCAGTTCAGAAACCCTTTCTTTGGAGAATGTGGAAGAAGATATTTCCTGCCATATACAGGTTACTAGGGATTAGAGGTAAGATCGCGTCTAAACCACAGAAGAAACGTCTCTTTCAAACTGCTCTGCTGTTTGTTCGTTCACCTTAGTAGTTGCATATATGTTTAGTTTCAGCGAGTAAGAAAGACGTTTCTTCTAAAAGCTGCGTTTGGATATCCCTGAGTGAATGGGAGTATAGGGTGTAATGAGAAATATATGGCTCTAAAATAAAAACGGAGCTATGTAGCAGAATGATTGTCATTGTGTATATTCAACTTACAGAGTTAAACAAATGTGTGAATGTAGCAGTTCAGAAACCCTATCTTTGGAATATCTGGAAAGACATTTCCAGCCATATACAGGCGGATAAGAAATAGAGGTAAGATCGTGTCTCAACCACAGGAGAAACGTCTCTTTCAAACTGCTCTGCTGTGTATTCATTCAGCTTAGGAAGTTGCATCTATGTTTAGATTCAGCGAGTTAGAAACACGATTCTTCCAAAACGTGCATTTCGATATTCCTGAGTGAATTGGACTTTAGGGTGTAATGAGTAATATCTGGTTCTAAAACAAAAACGGAGCTATTAGCAGAATGATTGTCAAGGTTTATATTCAACACGCAGAGTTAAACAGTTGGGTGAATGTAGCAGTTCAGAAACCCTTTCTTTGGAGAATCTGGAAAGAGATATTTCCAGTCATATACAGCCTTATAAGAATTAGCGGTAAGATTGCATCTAAACCACAGGAGAAACGTCTCTTTCAAACTGCTCCGCTGTGTGTTCGTTCAACTTCGGAAGTTGCATCTATGTTTAGGTTCAGCGAGTTAGAAACACGTGTCTTCTAACAGCTGCGTTTGGATATTCCTGAGTGAATGGGAATACAGGGTGTAATGAGAAATATCTGGCTCTAAAACAAAAACGGAGCTATGTAGCAGAATTATTGTCAAGGTGTATATTCAACTAAGAGACTTAAACAGATGGGTGAACGCAGGAGTTCAGAAACCCTTTCTTTGGAGAATCTGGAAGGAGATATTTGCAGTCATATACAGGCTGATAAGAATTAGCGGTAAGATCGCGTCTAAAACACAGGAGAAACGTCTCTTTCAAACTGCTCTGCTGTGTTTTCGTTCACCTTAGGAAGTTTCATCTATGTTTAGATTCAGCGAGTTAGAAACACGTTTCTTCTGAAAACTGCGTTTGGATATTCCTGCGTAAATTTGAATATATGGTGTAAAGAGAAATATCTGGCTCTAAAACAAAAACGGAGCTATGTAACAGAATGATTGTCAAGGTGTATATTTAACTTACAGCGATAAACAAATGTGTGAATGTAGCAGTTCACAAACCCACTCTTTGGAGAATCTGGAAAGAGTTATTTCCAGCCATATATAGGCTTGTAATAATTTGCGGTAAGATCTCGTCTAAACCACAGGAGAAATGTTTCTTTCAAAATATTCTGCAGTGTGTTCGTTAACCTTAGGGAGTTGCGTCTATGTTTAGATTCAGCGAGTTAGAAACACGTTTCTTCTAAAAGCTGCGTTTGGATATTTCTTGAGGGGAATTATAGGGTGTAATGAGAAATACCTAGCCCTAAAACAAACACGGAGCTATCTAGCAGAATGATTGTCAAGGTGTATATTCAACTTACAGAGTTAAACAAATGTGTGAATGCAGATGCTCAGAAACCCTTTCTTTGGAGAATCTGGAAGGAGATATTTCTAGCCATTTACAGGCACATAAGAATTGGCGGTATTATCGCGTCTAAACCACACGAGAATCTTCTCTTTCAACCTACTTTACTGTGAGTTCGTTCACTGTAGGAAGGAGCCTCTATTGTTACATTCAGCGAGTTAGAAACACCTTTCTTCCAAAAGCTATGTTTCGATATTCCTTAGAGCGAGTATAGGGTGTGATGAGAAATATCTAGCTCTAAAAACAAAACGGAGCTATCTAGCAGAATGATTGTCAAGATTTATATTCAACGTACAGAGCTAAACAGACGTGTGAATGTAGCAGTTCAGAAACACATTCTCTGGAGAATCTAGAAAGAGATATTTACAGCCATATACAGGCTCATAAGAATTAGCGGTAAGGTCACGTGTAAACCAAAGGAGAAACGTGTGTGTCAAACTGCTCTGCTGTGTGGTTGTTCACCTTAGGAAGTTGCGTCTATGTTTAGATTCAGCGAGTAAGAAGCACGTTTCTTTTAAAAGCTGCATTTGGATATTCCTGTGTGAATGGGAATACAGGGTGTAATGAGAAATATCTGGCTCTAAAACAAAAACGGAGCTATCTAGCAGAATGATTGTGAAGGTGTATATTCAACTTACAGAAATAAACAGATGTGTAAATGTAGCAGTTCAGAAATCCTTTCTTTGTAAAATCACGAAACAGATGTTTCCAGCCATATACAGGCTCATAAGAATTAGCGGTAAGATCGGGTCTAAACCACAGGAGAAACGTTTCTTTCAAATTGCTCTGCTGTGTGTTCGTTCACCTTAGGTAGTTGCATCTATGTTTAGATTCAGCGAGTTAGAAACACGTTTCTTCTAAAAGCTGCGTTTGGGTATTCCTGAGTGAAAGGGAATATAGGGTGTAATGATAAATATCTGGCTCTAAAACAAAAACGGAGCTATGTAGCAGAATGATTGTCAACGTGTATATTCCACTTACAGAGTTAAACAGATGTGTGAATGTAGCAGTTCAGAAACCATTTCTTTGGAAAATATGGAAAGAGATATTTCCAGGCGTGTCCAGGCTCATAACAATTAGTGGTAAGATCACTTCTAAACCACAGGAGAAACATCTCTTTCAAACTGCTCTGCTGTGTTTTCATTCACCTTAGGGAGTTGCATCTATGTTTAGATTCAGCGAGTTAGAAACACGTTTCTTCTAAAATGTGCGCTTGGATATTCCTGAGTGAATGGGAGTATGGGGTGTAATAAGAAATAACTAGCTGTAAAAAAAAAAAGGAACTATGTAGCAGAATGACTGTCAAGGTGTATATTCAACTTACACAGTTAAACCGATGTGTGAATGTAGCAGTTCAGAAACCCTTTCTTTGGAGAATCTGGAAAGAGATATTTCCAGTCATATGCTGGCTCATAATAATTATCGATAAGATCGAATCTAAACCGCAGGAGAAACGTCTCTTTCAAACTGCTCTGCTGTGTGTTCGTTCACCTTACTAATTTGCATCTATAATTAGATTCAGGGAGCTAGAAACACGTTTCCTCTAAAAGCTGCGTTTTTATACACCTGAGTGTACGGGAGTACAGGGTGTAATGAGAAATATCAGGCTCTAAAACAAAATCGGAGCTATGTAGCAGAATGATTGTCAAGGTGCATATTCAACTTACAGATTTAAACAGATGTGAGAATGTAGCATTTCAGAAACCCTTTTTTTTAGAATGTGGAAAGAGATATTTCCAGCCATATCCAGGCTGAGAAGAATTAGTGTTAAGATCGAGTCTAAACCACAGCAGAAACCTCCCTTACAAACTACTCTGCTGTGTGGTCGTTCATCAAAGGAAGGTGCATATATGTTTAGATTCAGCGAGTTAGAAACACGTTTCTTCTAAAAGCTGCATTTATATATTCCTGAGTGAATGGGCATATAGGGTGTAATGAGAAATATCTGGATCTAAAACAAAAAGTTATATGTCTAGCAGAGTGATTGTCAAGGTGTATATTCAACTTACAGAGTTAAACAGATGTGTGAATGTAGCAGTTCCAAAAAACTTTCTTTGGAGAATCCGGAAAGGGATATTTCCAGCCATATACAGGCTCATAAGAATTAGCGGGAAGATCGCGTCTAAACCACAGGAGAAATAGCTTTTTAAACTTCTCTGCTGTGTGTTCGTTCAACTTAGGTAGTTGCATCTGTGTTTAGATTCAGCGAGTTAGAGACACGTTCCTTGTAAAAGCTGCGTTTGGATATTCCTGAGTTAATGGGAGTATAGTGTGTAATGAGAAATATCTGGCTCTAAAACAAAAGCGGATCTATATAGCAGAATGATTGTCAAGGTGTATATTCAACTTACAGAATTAAACAGATGTGTGAATGTAGCAGTTCAGAAACCCTTTCTTTGGAGAATCTGGAAAGAGATATTTCCAGCCGTATAGAGGCTCATAAGAATTAGCGGTAAGATCGCGTCTAAACCACAGGAGAAACGTCTCTTTCAAACTGCTCTGCTGTGTATTCGTTCACCTTAGGAAGTGGCATATATGTTTAGATTCAGTGAGTCAGAAACACGTTTCTTCTAAAAGCTTCGTTTGGATATTCCTGAGTGAATGGGAGTATAGGGTGTAATGAGAAACACCTGGCTCTAAAACAAAAACGGAGCTATGTAACAGAATGATTGCCAAGGTGTATATTCAATGGACAGGGGTAAACAGAAGTGTGAACGTAGCAGTTCAGAAACCCTTTCTTTGGAAAATCTAGAAGGAGATATTTCCAGCCATTTCCAGACCCATAAGAATTAGCTCTAAGATCGCGTCTAAACCACTGGTGAAATGTGTCTTTCAAACTGCTCTGCTGAATGTTTGTTCACCTTAGGTACTTACATCTATGTTTAGATTTAGCGAGTTAGAAACACGTTACTTGTAAAAGCTGCGTTTAGATATTCCTCAGTGAATGGGAGTATACGGTGTAATGAGAAATATCTGGCTCTAAAACAAAAACAGAGCTATCCAGCAGAATGATTATCAAGGTGTAAATTCAACTTGCAGAGTTAAACAGATGTGTGAATGTAGCAGTACAGAAACCCTTTCTTTCGAGAATCTAGAAAGAGATATTTCCGGCCATATACAGGCACATAGGAATTAGCGGCAAGATCATGTTAAACCACAGGAGAAACATCTGTTTCAAAATGCTCTGCTGTGTGTTCGTTCACCTTAGGAAGTTGCATGTATGCTTATATCCAGCGAGTTGGAAAAACGTTTCTTCTAAAAGCTGCGTTTGGATTTTCTTGAGTGAATGGGAGTACAGTGTAACGAGAAATATCTGGCTCTTAAAAAAAAAAACGGAGCTATCTAGCAGAATGACTGTCAAGGTGTATATTCAACGTATGGAGATAAACAGATTTTTGAGTGTAGCAGTTATGAAAACCTTTCTTTGTAGAATCTGGAAAGAGGTATTCCCAGCCATTTACAGGCACTTAAGAATTAGCGGGAAGATCGCGCCTTAACCACAGGAGAAACCTTTCTTCCAAACTACTCTGCTGGGTGTTCGTTCACCTTAGTAAGTTGCATGTATGTTTAGTTTCAGCGAGTTAGAAACACGTTTCTTCTACAAGCTGTGTTTGTATATTCCTGAGAGAATGGGAGTATAGGGTGTAATGAGAAACATCTGTCTCTAAAACAAAAACGGAGGTATCTATCACAATGATTGTCAAGGTGTACTTTCAACTTACAGAATTAAACAGATGTGTGAATGTAGCAGTTCAGAAACACTTTCTTTCGAGAATATAGAAAGAGATATTTCCAGCCATATATATGCACATAAGAATTGGTGGTAAGATCGCGTCTAAACCACAGGAGAAACATCTCTTTCAAACTGCTCTGCTGTGTGTTCGTTCACCTTAGGAAGTTGCATCTATTTAGAGATTCAGCGAGTTAGAAACACGTTACTTCTGAAAGCTGCGTTTGGATATTCCTGAGTGAATGGGAGTATTGGGTATAATGAGAAATATCTGGCTCTAATACAAAAACGGAGCTATGTATCAAAATGATTGTCATTTTCCGAGGACGATCCCAGATGGCCGTTTAAGAACAGCTCAGGATTTCAGCTCCCAGTGAAAGCGCAGAGGGTGAGTGGACGCCGCGTTTTTATTGCCCACAGACTAGGAAATTCCCGGGCAGAGGAGCTCCACGGTCGCCAGCGCGGCTGTTTCTGCCAGCGCGGCTGTGCCGGCCAGCACTGCTGCTTTGCCCCGCACGGCTGCTTTGGTGGCGCCCCGGAGCCGCGGTTATCTGTACAAAATACACGGGTCGGGGTGCCCTTTTGGCTGGTGATTGGAGCCACGGGAATTCGCCCATTGGCCAGTTCAAAAAGGGCACTGAGCAGAGAACCAGGACAGTAGATTCCTGGGCAAAAAAAAAAAAAAAAAGCGACACAAACCTCAGTGACGCTGTTTAAGCCAGCGCAGTGACTGGCCACAGGGGAAAACAAACAGACCCCGGCGCCTCTTCAACAGGCGACTGGAACACCAACTTAAAAAAGGAGCTGAGGCAGGGAGCCAGGCGATCAGGCTCTGCTGGTCCCACACCCACAAATGAACAGCAACCAGAAACTCTGCTTTCAGAGTTTCACAGCAAGTGCAGCTCAACCCGGGACGGTCCAGCTCTGTGGGGGAGGGGCGTCCACCATTACCGAGGCAGCCCGCCTTTGCCAAGGCAACCCACCATTGCTGAGGCCGCCCGCCGTTGCCCAGGCAACCCGCCACAGCAAAGAGACTCTGCCTCAACAGAGGCGGGCCATCATCGCCAAAGCAGCTCTAACTACACCCATATAAACAGGACTGCAGGGAAGGCACTTGGCAGCGGGGCGGAGCCACAGCAGCCCAGGAAAGCTGCTATAGGCCGACAGTGACTAGGCTGCCTCCTTGCTGGGCT
>NW_022439363.1:0-9824 GCF_009761245.1 Sapajus apella
TTGGATATATACCCAGTAATGGGATTGCTGGGTCAAATGGAATTTCTATTTCTAGGTCCTTGAGGAATCCCCACACTGTCTTCCACAATGGTTGAACTAATTTACACTCCCACCAACAGTGCAAAAGTGTTCCTATTTCTCCACATCCTCTCCAGCATCTGTCTCCAGATTTTTTAATGATTATTTTTGTGAAAAATTCTTATCTGATATTTGACAATATCTTCAAATTTTTTTGCTTATTAAAATTCAGTACTGAAAAAATTAATGACTAAAAATATTTGCCAGAATGATTTTTTCCTTTGGAAATTATTTCTATCTATTCATTTGTCTTTACCTTTCTCAATCTGTATATTATAAATTGATGGCTGGAATTGGAATGCCAAACAATTATACTAAGAGCAGTTCAGCACTTCTTACTTGAGTGTTTACTGAAGGCAGGAAGTCTCCTGAGCACTGTGCGTGTGATACTTCATTACATCTCAGAACCAACAACAGTAAGAGGCAACTACCATTATTCTCCTCACTGTTTAGGTGATGGACTTGAGACATAGTTGGGTTTGGAGAATTTCCTAAGCCAACATAGGTAAAGCCTGGATGCTAACCGGGATACTTTTTAGTTATGAACATGAATGTTT
This sequence comes from Sapajus apella, assembly GCF_009761245.1. Lineage (NCBI taxonomy): Eukaryota > Metazoa > Chordata > Mammalia > Primates > Cebidae > Sapajus > Sapajus apella. The sequence continues at coordinate 636 of NW_022439363.1, forward strand.
TTAGGTAATGAAATTGTTATGGTGCTTGTTTCTTTAATTTCTAGAATTTTACATCACATATATAAATACATACAACATATATAACACATATACATATAATGTTTATATAGCATACGTATATAAATAAGTAAAACATTACACATATAGGTCATTTAGAAGTAATGGAGTAAAAGGGAGATGTGTGAAGGCAGAACACAGAGGAGAAAGAATGACAGGGGAAACAGCTGAGGAAAATAGAGGAGAGGCTGCTAAAGTTGACTTTCTGAAATCAGGAAAGGGCCTTAAAAACATGGTTTCTAAATATTCAATATAAATGTTATTTATCATGTGTTATTGCAATGTGGAGCCCCTAAAAGAATAATCTACTTGAGGCAGCTGAGAAACCAACAGAAGAACACATGTTTAAATTTGGATTTTCGATGGAGTAGATAGCCACAAAATGCAAAGTGATGACTGAAATTTTAGCAGAAAACAGGCATTAAAGCTAAAGGTGACTGGGAGAGACACAAACTCTCAGGAATTTCCAGAACTCTGGTGAAGGATTTTGCATGGGATGTGGGATGAGAGACTTAGTTATTCAAAGGATTTCAGAGGAGACTGGCTTCTGAGTCAGTGACACACCCATCCTTGCACCAATGCTGTCTGGTATTTTATTAGCCTTCAATCTGACATAGGCAAAAGGGAGTGAGTCTTAAGGAAGGGAAAAGCTTGCTGAGTTGTACTCAGCTAGCCTAGTAGCGGAGATTGAATTTATACCCTCTCCCTATTAGCAAAGTCTAGACTCTTCATGAGCACTCTCTTTTCTGAGTAGTAGAGTATATTTTCTTATTTTAGCTCAATAGATGTGGATAACATCAGAATCAATATAAGCTGAGACTGTTGCTTTATTAGCATCCAACTAAACTTCACCAAATCTGGAAAACTGTCAGACCAATCCAGTTATTCTTCAACTCATATGCACCTTTAATTCAATCACTTGCTATTTTAAAACTCAGTTTTGAGCCAAGTTCCCCAGTAGGCATCATAGTATATTGTCTATTATGTGATTCATAGATCATGGGGTATAGCAGCCAAGGTTGCTGATGGGAAGTGTCCATCAAAGAACATAATTCTGTCCTTGACATCAGAATGTTCTACAGTATCCTCTGACACCCACTGGAGTATTTGGCCACTTTTCCTTTGTTGGCCCAATTCTCACCTTTGATGTGGCTGCAGCTGCTGCTACTCTGTGATTTATCAGTCTAACTCTGTTTCCTACCTAGGGTAATTCTCTGGCAGAGATAAAAGCTCTCATGCTTAGCCACTGCCGTCTTTTTTATCTTCTCCAGGCTTCTAGGGAAGCTCAGGAAAAGATGGTGGGGGCTGCCTGAAGAAATAATTGTGTTCAGTCAGATCGTAATCCCATGTTCAGCATCTTGCCTATGTGGGATAAACAGCAGCCTTCCCACTCTCAATGGCTACAGGAAAAAAAAAACATGGACACCTGTCTCTTCTGCTTTCAAATTTCCAATCTTCAAAGCAGGGCTTCCTCATATCTCCATGCACTCAACACATTCTACTTCCTTCTCCTTCTCTCATCAACACATGATTAATTGCTTGAAAAGGAAGGGCTTAATATTGTCATTTGAAGTGAAATGTTACTTGCTGGGTAATATTGTTTTTTTGTTTCTTCAGGTGAAATTGGGCAAATTCTCTAGAAAACAGACCTATGAAACTAAATGAGAGACCTCTAGTTTTTCTTAAATTCATGTATTCTAAGAATTCCACTGGAGTGGACTTATCAAACATCAAAATGTCATGAAGACCCACAAACACGTTAACTTGTCAAGAAATTTAGTATCTATGAGACCAACTTAAGAAAAATTAATACTGTGTGAATTTAGTGGCTTAATTGTGCCTGGATTAATTAATTAGATAATTAACATAAGAATGTGCTTTTCATATTAGCTCTCTGTATGTTAATAATAGAACTGTTCATAAGATGAGCAAACTTGACATTGAGAAGTGCTAATTAATTTCAGAAATGGAACCTTTCATTTGCTAAAATACTTTTTCATTGTCTCCCTCAGAGAAGTGTCATTGCACCCTATTTGCTGGATCATCTTCCTCAAATTTGCATTTTCTACACTTTTTTTTAACTGTTCACATTCTCTTAAAATGTTCAGCATCTATATATATTTTTAATAATAAATATTATCATAAATATAATCAAATACTTTTTCACATACTTGTCATAAAATAATCTACACAACTGCTACCTTGGCCTTCTACAAAAAATTCTAGGAATTCTTTCCAACTTTATCACATAGTAATTCTCAGCAAAAAATTATTTAATTCATGGGACACATTTGTTAGGACTGAGATTTAGCATCTGGTATATATAGTTTTAAAAGTCCACTGACCTCAACAAATAGAAAAACTATTCCTTTTTATTAATGTAACAGTTTACCTGGTTTTGCTTCCATTTTAATCCCTTCTGGGTGTATGGTGTATAGGCAGAAGCCTGGTGAATTGGCCTTTCTCAATGTGGGGGCCTTTAAGATGCAATTGCATTTTACAGACAGAGGGGAATTGACAGTTCCTCTTTTATTGTTTTTATGGTTGGAGCCAGTGTTGAGAATTTCAAAAACCTCAATAAACATCTCTCTTTTAAAGTTCTGTACAATGAGTTCGTGTCCTTTGTAGGGACATGGATGAACCTGGAAACCATCATTCTCAGCAAACTGACACAAGAGCAGAAAATCAAACACTGCATGTCTTCACTCATAGGCGGGTGTTGAACAATGAGAACACATGCACACAGGGAAGGGAGCACTACACGCTGGGGTCTGTTGGGGGGAAATAGGGGAGGGACAGCAGGGGGAGGGGAGTTGGGGAGAGATAGCATGGGGAGAAGTGCTAGATGTGGGTGATGGGGAGGAAGGCAGCAGATCACACTGCCACGTGTGTGCCTATGCAACAATCTTGCATGTTTTTCACATGTACCCCCAAACCTAAAATGCAATAAAATTAAAAAAAAATGAAACAAGGAAAGCAAAGGAGATGAACAATTAAAATATTATTTTTATTCCTGATTAAGGTGATATTGGAAATATCGGAAATAGTGGCATATATCTGTGAGAAAGTGGGATTCATTAAACTACAAATTATACAGACTTCCTACTCAATTGTGCAAACAGAATGAATTATAAAAAGTGAGGAAGAATGGCCTGCCCTATAACATAAAAAAGTGAAGAGAAAGGGACAGACTTGTATTCTTAGCTGAAAACAATCAAAAGGGATTAGTTATTTATAAACTGAATCCTTACAAGTGTCACTTTGAAGTACACAATGAAACTTCCTTTGTTTCATCTTATAAGGATACCAGATTCTGCATATCTGAAGCTGTGACAATGAGAAATTTAAAGCTTTGATACTATTGACTAGCCTGAGCTGTTTAAATATTTTTGAGTTTATTTTCTTTTAAGAATTTTCAGAAAACTTTAAACTATCTGTGCCATCTAGATTTCAAAATTAACTGGTAACAGTTGTATATGGTTTTAGGTGAATTATTTAGAAAAAATGTTTTAAAAGTTACATATATCAATATATATGTCATCATATATATGTCTAATTTATTATGTGTATCTATATATAACAAGTTCACAACATAATCATTAGAGAATATGGCTTATACATTTTGTTTTTATAGTGAAATAATATTTTCATTATAGCTTAAGTAATAGATTTTATAAAAATTAATATTTTCATTGTAGCTTAAGTAATAGATTTTAATAATTATTCTACAGTCTTTAAAATATATTCAAGTATTAATATTAAAATTTATACAATGTTTTAAATCAGTCTGATTATTTGTATTATTTAAGCAATTTAAAAATATTTTTCTTGGTAGTTAGAAAACTTTTTGCCTATCCAAATATTTACTTGGTGTTTATTCTGTTTCTTACATGGTTAGACTTTTTTACTTAAAAAAATTTAACTCATATCTTATCATGTCTTATTTTTTTAATGTATCCAAGTATATTTTAAATTTTAAGAGTTTCTGTTCTAATCTTGTGGCTAATGTTAAAAAAAAAAAAAAGAGTCTCTGGTTTTATCCTTATACTTCTACTTCTGTTATTTATTCTCTTGTTCTTCTAGTAACTGTGGAGTTGTACCATTAATTCTCTTTCCCATTAAATCCAAACATGAAGTTGAAGACCATATCAACAATTTAGTATTTAAGATTGTCTTTTTGATTCAAAATTCACTAACTTCTACTTTGATTTTCTATTAAAAACAAATTTAGCTTATTATTTGATACCTTGCTAAACTATCAAATGAGAGCACACCGTACATGCAACGAGTCTGTAAACTTTTATTTTCATATATTTTCTTAGAAGTTGCATGAAAATAAACTTCAGAAAAATAAGAAATAAAACAACACAGAATATTATGTTGAATCTCAGAGAGGTTTCAAAATGGGGAGTTTCAAAATGCCAATGTGCGACATCTCTAGAGGTCAACCAATCTGGAGAACAGGTTTACGATAAGTCTAGTATTTTATGGCTTGTGCAGGAGAATTACATAAATTTTAATATATAAGTAGGATTTCCCTGTTTCCTTTTCATGCTCCTTAAATGTTATCATGTTTAAAAATAAATTCACACTCTTCAGTGTGGCCTGCAAGGTCTTACATGCTCCATTCTTGCAACATGCCAAGCTGCTCAAAGCCTCACAGAACTTTCCCACAACATCCTGTTACCTCTTTGATATTCCAGGTGTAGCGAAGACTGTGATAAAGATCAGACCACTCCTCCCGTGGAGGTTTAATATTCTAGAAGGGAAGTGACACAACAAGGTTAGTAAACATAAAATGATCAAGATTATTTCTGCTGTTTCAGGGAATAATAAACCATATTTTAAAAGTTTAAAAAGGTGACATGAAGATAGTTATAAAATGCCTCTTTGAGAAGATATAGTGAAATCCAACGGATGAAAAAAGGCCAGTCCTATGACTGTTGGATGACAGACTAATTCAAACAGAAGGAGCGAGGAGAGGAAATATAAAATAAAAAACCCTAAGGCAGGAAGTCTGTATGACTAAACCAGGAGATGACAGAAGGACAAGGTTGCTGAAGCATAATTAGTAATGGGGTTCGGTGGTAGGAAATGACTTTGAGGAGGGAGGCAGAGGCAACCACCAAATATTAGAAACAACACTCATAATGAGAAAACAGCAATGAGATATCAATTACCATCATCACACTGGTAAAATTAAAAGCCTGACAAATACCACAGGCTGAAGAAGGGGATTGCTTATAACTACCTGCTGTAGTGCACACTGGTATAACTACTTTGGAGAGCAATGGGTTTTTCTGTGAATTGCAAAATGTCCATCCTGTACAATCCAGAACTTTTTCTCCTAGATATATGTCTCCCAAAAACAATCTCATCTGGAAACCAGGTTGTTCATAGCATTGCTGTTGTCACTAGTAAAACAACAGCAATTAGATTAGAAACAATCTAAATGTATATCATTGGGAGGATAAATAAGTACAGAATACTCAAAAATACTGTACAGCAGTGAAAATGAATAAATAAGAATTATGGGTAATCTTTGGCCTGGTGTGGTGGCTCACAACTAATTCCAGCACTTTGGGAGGCTGAGGTGGGCGGATCATGAGGTCAGTAGTTTGGGACCAGCCTGGCCAACGTGGTGAAACCCCGTCTCTATTAAAAATACAAAAATTAGGTGGGAATGGTGGTGCATGCCTGTAATCCCAGCTACTCAGGAAACTGAGGCAGAGAATCGTTTGAACTAGGGAGGCAGAGGTTGCAGTAAGCCAAGATCATGCCATTGCACTCCAGCCTGGGCAAAAAGAGTGAAACTCTGTCTCAAAAATAAATAAAAATAAAAATAAATAAAAGGAATTATGATAAATCTTCTAGATGAAGTTTATAAGCATCGTTGAGAGCACCCCCAAAAATTTCAAAAAAGAATACATATAATACAATTTCCTTTATATACATTATTAGCTTATTTTGAGATAAACTTACAAAAACAGTACAGTGAGATAAAATGTACCTACTGGCTCGCTTCAATAATAGCATCTTACATAATCACTAAAGTATAGTAATTTTTTAATAAAGCTGGGAAATTGACATTGACATTGGCATAGTGCCACTAAGTAGACTGTATAACTTAATCAGATTTCATCAGGTTTTACATGCACTCATGTTTATGGTGTGTCTATGGATAATAGATATAAATTCTATGACATTTTATCACATGTATAGATTTATATAACCACCACCATGATAAAGATACAGAATTATTTCTTCACTACATGGGAAATTGCACTTTATTCTTTTATAATCACACTCTTAAAAATTGTTTTAAGTTCAGGAGTATAAGTGTAGGTTTTTTACATAGGTTAACTTGTGTAACGCTTCTTCTAAACCATGATGATTACTAATCTATTCTCCATCTATATAATTTTGTCATTTCAAGGATGCTAAGTTGAATCAGGCCGGGTGTGGTGGCTCCCATCTGTAATCCCAGAACTTTGGGGGGCCAAGATGGGCGGATCGCCTGGAGTCAGGAGTTCAAGACCAGCCTGACTAACATGCTGAAACCCTGTTTTTACTAAAAATACAAAAATTAACTCGATGTGTGCTGGTTAATTAACTTAATTAACTAGTGCACACCCAGTTAATTTTTGTATTTTTAGTAAAAACAGTGTGTTGGTGCTCAGTCTCTGAGTAGCTGGGATTACACGCCAGATAGTAATGGTGCTATCTCGGCTTACTTGTGCCGAGTAGCAGGGTGTATAATCCCAGCTACTCAGAGACTGAGGCACGAGTAGGCCGAGATAGCACCACTGCCCTCCAGCCTGGGTGACAGAGTGAGACTCCATCTCAAATAATATATGTATAGAAAATTAAAAATAAATAAATAAATGGAATAATGGGGTATGCAACCTTCTGAGACTGGCTTTAGCAATATCCAGCACAATGCTATTGAGATCTAACCATCAAATAATTTGTTTAGTCTTATTGCTGAGTAGTATAGATGTACTAGAGTTTACTTTATTTTTCACCCCTTGAGGGTAATTTAGATAGTTTCCAGTTTGAGATTATTACAAATGAAGTTGCTGTCAGCACATGTGTATAGGATTTAGTGTAAATATCCATTTCAATTTTCTTGGAGTGGCATTGCTGGGTCACATGGCAAATGTATGTTTAACTTCTAAAGAAAGTGCCGAACTGTTTCCCAGAGTAGGTGTACCATTTCACATTCTCGATAGCATGTGTGAGATACCCAGTTTCTCCACACCTTCTCCAGCATTTGATACTAACAGTGTTACTTCAGCCGTTTTGATAGGTTTTTAGTGAAGTATCTTCATATTTTAATTTGTGTTTCTCTAATAGCTAGTGATTTGCAGCATCCTTTTACATACTTCTTTAGCAAAGTGTTGAAGTATTTTTCTCATTTTCTAATTGAATTCTGTATTTTATTATTATTGAGCTTAGAGTATTTTTAAATATTTTGGATAAAAGTCCTTTGTCATATATGTGATTAGCAAATGGGTTCCCCTCATCCCTCAACTCAGTGGCTTGTCTTTTTGTCTTCTTAACAGGGCCTGTCACGAAGAAAACAATTTTTAAAATTTTGATGAATTCCATTTATCTACTTTTAAAATATGTTTTTTAGAACTTTATGTCTAAAATTTATTTGCCCAAAGACTCTCTTTTATAAAGCTTTCTGCCAAAAGGTTTATAGTTTTGTGGGGTTTTTTACCTTTTTTTTTCTTCTGCCTATTCTTTTACTTCTATATATTTTAAACATTTTATATACTGAACACAAAATTTACCATTAATGACATTTAGTACATTTACAATGTTATGTAAACATCACCACTGTCTGCTCTCAGAACATTTCATCACCCCAAAGGAAATCTAACACAAGTTACGCAGTCATTACCCATGCCTCTCTTCCCTCAGCTCCTGGCTAGTACTAATTTGCTTTTAGTTTCTAAGAATTCACCTGTTCTGTATATTTCATATGAATGCAGTTATAGCATATATGGTCTTATGTGTCTTACATTATTTTTATTTACTTTTTATTATACTTTTAAGTTCTGGGATACATGTGCAGAACGTGCAGGTTGGTTGCACAGGTATACACGTGCCGTCGTGGTTTCCTGCACCTGTCAACCCATCATCTACGTTAGGTATTTCTCCTAATGCTATCCTTCCCTAGTCCCCCATCCCCCAACAGGCCCCGGTGTGTGGTGTATGATGTTCCCCTCCTTGTGTCCATGTGTTATCATTGTTCAACTCCCACTTATGAGTGAGAACATGTGGTATTTGGTCGTCTGTTCTTGTGTTAGTTTTCTGAGAATGACATTATTTTTAATTCTAAAGTAGGCTCTGGCAATTTAACTTCATCTTCTATTAGATATTTAATATCTGGAATTAATTATGTTTTGTGAACATAAAGGCTATAATTGTTTTAAAGAAGATTTTTTAAAAAGAAGTTATGGATACATAATGGTTGTATATATTTATGAATGCATGTGAAATTCTGATACAAGCATACAGTGTGCAATGATCAAATGGGGTAATTAAGATAGCCATCATCTCAAAAATTTATCCTTTATGTTGGGAACATTCTAAATCTCTCTTCTATTTAAAATGTATAATATATTGTTTTCTATGAGTTTACTTTTATATCTGTGATTTACTTTGGATTAATTTTTATAGAAGGCATGAGGTTTAGGTTCAGGATTTTTTTTTTCCCATTTATTTATTTTATTGCATTTTAGGTTTTGGGGTACATGTGAAGAACATGCAAGATTGTTGCACAGGTACACACGTGGCAGTGTGATTTGCTGCCTTCCTCCCCATCACCTACATCTGGCATCTCTCCCCTTGCTATCTCTCCCCAGCTCCCCACCCCCCACCGTCCCTCCCCTATTTCCCCCCAACTGACCCCAGTGTGTAGTGCTCCGCTCCCTGTGTCCATGTGTTCTCATTGTTCAACACCCACCTATGAGTGAGAACATGCGGTGTTTGATCTTCTGCTCTTGTGTCAGTTTGCTGAGAATGTTGGTTTCCAGGTTCATCCATGTCCCTACAAAGGACACAAACTCATCGCTTTTGATGGCTGCATAATATTCCATGGTGTATATGTGCCACATTTTC
>NW_022439364.1:0-9824 GCF_009761245.1 Sapajus apella
TTGGATATATACCCAGTAATGGGATTGCTGGGTCAAATGGAATTTCTATTTCTAGGTCCTTGAGGAATCCCCACACTGTCTTCCACAATGGTTGAACTAATTTACACTCCCACCAACAGTGCAAAAGTGTTCCTATTTCTCCACATCCTCTCCAGCATCTGTCTCCAGATTTTTTAATGATTATTTTTGTGAAAAATTCTTATCTGATATTTGACAATATCTTCAAATTTTTTTGCTTATTAAAATTCAGTACTGAAAAAATTAATGACTAAAAATATTTGCCAGAATGATTTTTTCCTTTGGAAATTATTTCTATCTATTCATTTGTCTTTACCTTTCTCAATCTGTATATTATAAATTGATGGCTGGAATTGGAATGCCAAACAATTATACTAAGAGCAGTTCAGCACTTCTTACTTGAGTGTTTACTGAAGGCAGGAAGTCTCCTGAGCACTGTGCGTGTGATACTTCATTACATCTCAGAACCAACAACAGTAAGAGGCAACTACCATTATTCTCCTCACTGTTTAGGTGATGGACTTGAGACATAGTTGGGTTTGGAGAATTTCCTAAGCCAACATAGGTAAAGCCTGGATGCTAACCGGGATACTTTTTAGTTATGAACATGAATGTTTTTAGGTAATGAAATTGTTATGGTGCTTGTTTCTTTAATTTCTAGAATTTTACATCACATATATAAATACATACAACATATATAACACATATACATATAATGTTTATATAGCATACGTATATAAATAAGTAAAACATTACACATATAGGTCATTTAGAAGTAATGGAGTAAAAGGGAGATGTGTGAAGGCAGAACACAGAGGAGAAAGAATGACAGGGGAAACAGCTGAGGAAAATAGAGGAGAGGCTGCTAAAGTTGACTTTCTGAAATCAGGAAAGGGCCTTAAAAACATGGTTTCTAAATATTCAATATAAATGTTATTTATCATGTGTTATTGCAATGTGGAGCCCCTAAAAGAATAATCTACTTGAGGCAGCTGAGAAACCAACAGAAGAACACATGTTTAAATTTGGATTTTCGATGGAGTAGATAGCCACAAAATGCAAAGTGATGACTGAAATTTTAGCAGAAAACAGGCATTAAAGCTAAAGGTGACTGGGAGAGACACAAACTCTCAGGAATTTCCAGAACTCTGGTGAAGGATTTTGCATGGGATGTGGGATGAGAGACTTAGTTATTCAAAGGATTTCAGAGGAGACTGGCTTCTGAGTCAGTGACACACCCATCCTTGCACCAATGCTGTCTGGTATTTTATTAGCCTTCAATCTGACATAGGCAAAAGGGAGTGAGTCTTAAGGAAGGGAAAAGCTTGCTGAGTTGTACTCAGCTAGCCTAGTAGCGGAGATTGAATTTATACCCTCTCCCTATTAGCAAAGTCTAGACTCTTCATGAGCACTCTCTTTTCTGAGTAGTAGAGTATATTTTCTTATTTTAGCTCAATAGATGTGGATAACATCAGAATCAATATAAGCTGAGACTGTTGCTTTATTAGCATCCAACTAAACTTCACCAAATCTGGAAAACTGTCAGACCAATCCAGTTATTCTTCAACTCATATGCACCTTTAATTCAATCACTTGCTATTTTAAAACTCAGTTTTGAGCCAAGTTCCCCAGTAGGCATCATAGTATATTGTCTATTATGTGATTCATAGATCATGGGGTATAGCAGCCAAGGTTGCTGATGGGAAGTGTCCATCAAAGAACATAATTCTGTCCTTGACATCAGAATGTTCTACAGTATCCTCTGACACCCACTGGAGTATTTGGCCACTTTTCCTTTGTTGGCCCAATTCTCACCTTTGATGTGGCTGCAGCTGCTGCTACTCTGTGATTTATCAGTCTAACTCTGTTTCCTACCTAGGGTAATTCTCTGGCAGAGATAAAAGCTCTCATGCTTAGCCACTGCCGTCTTTTTTATCTTCTCCAGGCTTCTAGGGAAGCTCAGGAAAAGATGGTGGGGGCTGCCTGAAGAAATAATTGTGTTCAGTCAGATCGTAATCCCATGTTCAGCATCTTGCCTATGTGGGATAAACAGCAGCCTTCCCACTCTCAATGGCTACAGGAAAAAAAAAACATGGACACCTGTCTCTTCTGCTTTCAAATTTCCAATCTTCAAAGCAGGGCTTCCTCATATCTCCATGCACTCAACACATTCTACTTCCTTCTCCTTCTCTCATCAACACATGATTAATTGCTTGAAAAGGAAGGGCTTAATATTGTCATTTGAAGTGAAATGTTACTTGCTGGGTAATATTGTTTTTTTGTTTCTTCAGGTGAAATTGGGCAAATTCTCTAGAAAACAGACCTATGAAACTAAATGAGAGACCTCTAGTTTTTCTTAAATTCATGTATTCTAAGAATTCCACTGGAGTGGACTTATCAAACATCAAAATGTCATGAAGACCCACAAACACGTTAACTTGTCAAGAAATTTAGTATCTATGAGACCAACTTAAGAAAAATTAATACTGTGTGAATTTAGTGGCTTAATTGTGCCTGGATTAATTAATTAGATAATTAACATAAGAATGTGCTTTTCATATTAGCTCTCTGTATGTTAATAATAGAACTGTTCATAAGATGAGCAAACTTGACATTGAGAAGTGCTAATTAATTTCAGAAATGGAACCTTTCATTTGCTAAAATACTTTTTCATTGTCTCCCTCAGAGAAGTGTCATTGCACCCTATTTGCTGGATCATCTTCCTCAAATTTGCATTTTCTACACTTTTTTTTAACTGTTCACATTCTCTTAAAATGTTCAGCATCTATATATATTTTTAATAATAAATATTATCATAAATATAATCAAATACTTTTTCACATACTTGTCATAAAATAATCTACACAACTGCTACCTTGGCCTTCTACAAAAAATTCTAGGAATTCTTTCCAACTTTATCACATAGTAATTCTCAGCAAAAAATTATTTAATTCATGGGACACATTTGTTAGGACTGAGATTTAGCATCTGGTATATATAGTTTTAAAAGTCCACTGACCTCAACAAATAGAAAAACTATTCCTTTTTATTAATGTAACAGTTTACCTGGTTTTGCTTCCATTTTAATCCCTTCTGGGTGTATGGTGTATAGGCAGAAGCCTGGTGAATTGGCCTTTCTCAATGTGGGGGCCTTTAAGATGCAATTGCATTTTACAGACAGAGGGGAATTGACAGTTCCTCTTTTATTGTTTTTATGGTTGGAGCCAGTGTTGAGAATTTCAAAAACCTCAATAAACATCTCTCTTTTAAAGTTCTGTACAATGAGTTCGTGTCCTTTGTAGGGACATGGATGAACCTGGAAACCATCATTCTCAGCAAACTGACACAAGAGCAGAAAATCAAACACTGCATGTCTTCACTCATAGGCGGGTGTTGAACAATGAGAACACATGCACACAGGGAAGGGAGCACTACACGCTGGGGTCTGTTGGGGGGAAATAGGGGAGGGACAGCAGGGGGAGGGGAGTTGGGGAGAGATAGCATGGGGAGAAGTGCTAGATGTGGGTGATGGGGAGGAAGGCAGCAGATCACACTGCCACGTGTGTGCCTATGCAACAATCTTGCATGTTTTTCACATGTACCCCCAAACCTAAAATGCAATAAAATTAAAAAAAAATGAAACAAGGAAAGCAAAGGAGATGAACAATTAAAATATTATTTTTATTCCTGATTAAGGTGATATTGGAAATATCGGAAATAGTGGCATATATCTGTGAGAAAGTGGGATTCATTAAACTACAAATTATACAGACTTCCTACTCAATTGTGCAAACAGAATGAATTATAAAAAGTGAGGAAGAATGGCCTGCCCTATAACATAAAAAAGTGAAGAGAAAGGGACAGACTTGTATTCTTAGCTGAAAACAATCAAAAGGGATTAGTTATTTATAAACTGAATCCTTACAAGTGTCACTTTGAAGTACACAATGAAACTTCCTTTGTTTCATCTTATAAGGATACCAGATTCTGCATATCTGAAGCTGTGACAATGAGAAATTTAAAGCTTTGATACTATTGACTAGCCTGAGCTGTTTAAATATTTTTGAGTTTATTTTCTTTTAAGAATTTTCAGAAAACTTTAAACTATCTGTGCCATCTAGATTTCAAAATTAACTGGTAACAGTTGTATATGGTTTTAGGTGAATTATTTAGAAAAAATGTTTTAAAAGTTACATATATCAATATATATGTCATCATATATATGTCTAATTTATTATGTGTATCTATATATAACAAGTTCACAACATAATCATTAGAGAATATGGCTTATACATTTTGTTTTTATAGTGAAATAATATTTTCATTATAGCTTAAGTAATAGATTTTATAAAAATTAATATTTTCATTGTAGCTTAAGTAATAGATTTTAATAATTATTCTACAGTCTTTAAAATATATTCAAGTATTAATATTAAAATTTATACAATGTTTTAAATCAGTCTGATTATTTGTATTATTTAAGCAATTTAAAAATATTTTTCTTGGTAGTTAGAAAACTTTTTGCCTATCCAAATATTTACTTGGTGTTTATTCTGTTTCTTACATGGTTAGACTTTTTTACTTAAAAAAATTTAACTCATATCTTATCATGTCTTATTTTTTTAATGTATCCAAGTATATTTTAAATTTTAAGAGTTTCTGTTCTAATCTTGTGGCTAATGTTAAAAAAAAAAAAAAGAGTCTCTGGTTTTATCCTTATACTTCTACTTCTGTTATTTATTCTCTTGTTCTTCTAGTAACTGTGGAGTTGTACCATTAATTCTCTTTCCCATTAAATCCAAACATGAAGTTGAAGACCATATCAACAATTTAGTATTTAAGATTGTCTTTTTGATTCAAAATTCACTAACTTCTACTTTGATTTTCTATTAAAAACAAATTTAGCTTATTATTTGATACCTTGCTAAACTATCAAATGAGAGCACACCGTACATGCAACGAGTCTGTAAACTTTTATTTTCATATATTTTCTTAGAAGTTGCATGAAAATAAACTTCAGAAAAATAAGAAATAAAACAACACAGAATATTATGTTGAATCTCAGAGAGGTTTCAAAATGGGGAGTTTCAAAATGCCAATGTGCGACATCTCTAGAGGTCAACCAATCTGGAGAACAGGTTTACGATAAGTCTAGTATTTTATGGCTTGTGCAGGAGAATTACATAAATTTTAATATATAAGTAGGATTTCCCTGTTTCCTTTTCATGCTCCTTAAATGTTATCATGTTTAAAAATAAATTCACACTCTTCAGTGTGGCCTGCAAGGTCTTACATGCTCCATTCTTGCAACATGCCAAGCTGCTCAAAGCCTCACAGAACTTTCCCACAACATCCTGTTACCTCTTTGATATTCCAGGTGTAGCGAAGACTGTGATAAAGATCAGACCACTCCTCCCGTGGAGGTTTAATATTCTAGAAGGGAAGTGACACAACAAGGTTAGTAAACATAAAATGATCAAGATTATTTCTGCTGTTTCAGGGAATAATAAACCATATTTTAAAAGTTTAAAAAGGTGACATGAAGATAGTTATAAAATGCCTCTTTGAGAAGATATAGTGAAATCCAACGGATGAAAAAAGGCCAGTCCTATGACTGTTGGATGACAGACTAATTCAAACAGAAGGAGCGAGGAGAGGAAATATAAAATAAAAAACCCTAAGGCAGGAAGTCTGTATGACTAAACCAGGAGATGACAGAAGGACAAGGTTGCTGAAGCATAATTAGTAATGGGGTTCGGTGGTAGGAAATGACTTTGAGGAGGGAGGCAGAGGCAACCACCAAATATTAGAAACAACACTCATAATGAGAAAACAGCAATGAGATATCAATTACCATCATCACACTGGTAAAATTAAAAGCCTGACAAATACCACAGGCTGAAGAAGGGGATTGCTTATAACTACCTGCTGTAGTGCACACTGGTATAACTACTTTGGAGAGCAATGGGTTTTTCTGTGAATTGCAAAATGTCCATCCTGTACAATCCAGAACTTTTTCTCCTAGATATATGTCTCCCAAAAACAATCTCATCTGGAAACCAGGTTGTTCATAGCATTGCTGTTGTCACTAGTAAAACAACAGCAATTAGATTAGAAACAATCTAAATGTATATCATTGGGAGGATAAATAAGTACAGAATACTCAAAAATACTGTACAGCAGTGAAAATGAATAAATAAGAATTATGGGTAATCTTTGGCCTGGTGTGGTGGCTCACAACTAATTCCAGCACTTTGGGAGGCTGAGGTGGGCGGATCATGAGGTCAGTAGTTTGGGACCAGCCTGGCCAACGTGGTGAAACCCCGTCTCTATTAAAAATACAAAAATTAGGTGGGAATGGTGGTGCATGCCTGTAATCCCAGCTACTCAGGAAACTGAGGCAGAGAATCGTTTGAACTAGGGAGGCAGAGGTTGCAGTAAGCCAAGATCATGCCATTGCACTCCAGCCTGGGCAAAAAGAGTGAAACTCTGTCTCAAAAATAAATAAAAATAAAAATAAATAAAAGGAATTATGATAAATCTTCTAGATGAAGTTTATAAGCATCGTTGAGAGCACCCCCAAAAATTTCAAAAAAGAATACATATAATACAATTTCCTTTATATACATTATTAGCTTATTTTGAGATAAACTTACAAAAACAGTACAGTGAGATAAAATGTACCTACTGGCTCGCTTCAATAATAGCATCTTACATAATCACTAAAGTATAGTAATTTTTTAATAAAGCTGGGAAATTGACATTGACATTGGCATAGTGCCACTAAGTAGACTGTATAACTTAATCAGATTTCATCAGGTTTTACATGCACTCATGTTTATGGTGTGTCTATGGATAATAGATATAAATTCTATGACATTTTATCACATGTATAGATTTATATAACCACCACCATGATAAAGATACAGAATTATTTCTTCACTACATGGGAAATTGCACTTTATTCTTTTATAATCACACTCTTAAAAATTGTTTTAAGTTCAGGAGTATAAGTGTAGGTTTTTTACATAGGTTAACTTGTGTAACGCTTCTTCTAAACCATGATGATTACTAATCTATTCTCCATCTATATAATTTTGTCATTTCAAGGATGCTAAGTTGAATCAGGCCGGGTGTGGTGGCTCCCATCTGTAATCCCAGAACTTTGGGGGGCCAAGATGGGCGGATCGCCTGGAGTCAGGAGTTCAAGACCAGCCTGACTAACATGCTGAAACCCTGTTTTTACTAAAAATACAAAAATTAACTCGATGTGTGCTGGTTAATTAACTTAATTAACTAGTGCACACCCAGTTAATTTTTGTATTTTTAGTAAAAACAGTGTGTTGGTGCTCAGTCTCTGAGTAGCTGGGATTACACGCCAGATAGTAATGGTGCTATCTCGGCTTACTTGTGCCGAGTAGCAGGGTGTATAATCCCAGCTACTCAGAGACTGAGGCACGAGTAGGCCGAGATAGCACCACTGCCCTCCAGCCTGGGTGACAGAGTGAGACTCCATCTCAAATAATATATGTATAGAAAATTAAAAATAAATAAATAAATGGAATAATGGGGTATGCAACCTTCTGAGACTGGCTTTAGCAATATCCAGCACAATGCTATTGAGATCTAACCATCAAATAATTTGTTTAGTCTTATTGCTGAGTAGTATAGATGTACTAGAGTTTACTTTATTTTTCACCCCTTGAGGGTAATTTAGATAGTTTCCAGTTTGAGATTATTACAAATGAAGTTGCTGTCAGCACATGTGTATAGGATTTAGTGTAAATATCCATTTCAATTTTCTTGGAGTGGCATTGCTGGGTCACATGGCAAATGTATGTTTAACTTCTAAAGAAAGTGCCGAACTGTTTCCCAGAGTAGGTGTACCATTTCACATTCTCGATAGCATGTGTGAGATACCCAGTTTCTCCACACCTTCTCCAGCATTTGATACTAACAGTGTTACTTCAGCCGTTTTGATAGGTTTTTAGTGAAGTATCTTCATATTTTAATTTGTGTTTCTCTAATAGCTAGTGATTTGCAGCATCCTTTTACATACTTCTTTAGCAAAGTGTTGAAGTATTTTTCTCATTTTCTAATTGAATTCTGTATTTTATTATTATTGAGCTTAGAGTATTTTTAAATATTTTGGATAAAAGTCCTTTGTCATATATGTGATTAGCAAATGGGTTCCCCTCATCCCTCAACTCAGTGGCTTGTCTTTTTGTCTTCTTAACAGGGCCTGTCACGAAGAAAACAATTTTTAAAATTTTGATGAATTCCATTTATCTACTTTTAAAATATGTTTTTTAGAACTTTATGTCTAAAATTTATTTGCCCAAAGACTCTCTTTTATAAAGCTTTCTGCCAAAAGGTTTATAGTTTTGTGGGGTTTTTTACCTTTTTTTTTCTTCTGCCTATTCTTTTACTTCTATATATTTTAAACATTTTATATACTGAACACAAAATTTACCATTAATGACATTTAGTACATTTACAATGTTATGTAAACATCACCACTGTCTGCTCTCAGAACATTTCATCACCCCAAAGGAAATCTAACACAAGTTACGCAGTCATTACCCATGCCTCTCTTCCCTCAGCTCCTGGCTAGTACTAATTTGCTTTTAGTTTCTAAGAATTCACCTGTTCTGTATATTTCATATGAATGCAGTTATAGCATATATGGTCTTATGTGTCTTACATTATTTTTATTTACTTTTTATTATACTTTTAAGTTCTGGGATACATGTGCAGAACGTGCAGGTTGGTTGCACAGGTATACACGTGCCGTCGTGGTTTCCTGCACCTGTCAACCCATCATCTACGTTAGGTATTTCTCCTAATGCTATCCTTCCCTAGTCCCCCATCCCCCAACAGGCCCCGGTGTGTGGTGTATGATGTTCCCCTCCTTGTGTCCATGTGTTATCATTGTTCAACTCCCACTTATGAGTGAGAACATGTGGTATTTGGTCGTCTGTTCTTGTGTTAGTTTTCTGAGAATGACATTATTTTTAATTCTAAAGTAGGCTCTGGCAATTTAACTTCATCTTCTATTAGATATTTAATATCTGGAATTAATTATGTTTTGTGAACATAAAGGCTATAATTGTTTTAAAGAAGATTTTTTAAAAAGAAGTTATGGATACATAATGGTTGTATATATTTATGAATGCATGTGAAATTCTGATACAAGCATACAGTGTGCAATGATCAAATGGGGTAATTAAGATAGCCATCATCTCAAAAATTTATCCTTTATGTTGGGAACATTCTAAATCTCTCTTCTATTTAAAATGTATAATATATTGTTTTCTATGAGTTTACTTTTATATCTGTGATTTACTTTGGATTAATTTTTATAGAAGGCATGAGGTTTAGGTTCAGGATTTTTTTTTTCCCATTTATTTATTTTATTGCATTTTAGGTTTTGGGGTACATGTGAAGAACATGCAAGATTGTTGCACAGGTACACACGTGGCAGTGTGATTTGCTGCCTTCCTCCCCATCACCTACATCTGGCATCTCTCCCCTTGCTATCTCTCCCCAGCTCCCCACCCCCCACCGTCCCTCCCCTATTTCCCCCCAACTGACCCCAGTGTGTAGTGCTCCGCTCCCTGTGTCCATGTGTTCTCATTGTTCAACACCCACCTATGAGTGAGAACATGCGGTGTTTGATCTTCTGCTCTTGTGTCAGTTTGCTGAGAATGTTGGTTTCCAGGTTCATCCATGTCCCTACAAAGGACACAAACTCATCGCTTTTGATGGCTGCATAATATTCCATGGTGTATATGTGCCACATTTTC
>NW_022439365.1:0-9815 GCF_009761245.1 Sapajus apella
GCATCTTGAATAAACAACACAGTTACAACTTCTAGCTTCCAGTTCTGCACATCAAAAGCGTAGAAGTCGCCACTCCATTTCAACACCAAGTAAAAAGATGAACAAACTGACGAGTCAACAATTCTGAGAGTTGTGAGAGAAGTGAGGTCACAGCACAAACCATCGCCTCCAAAGCTGGAGAGACAGACAGGTGGATCCAAAGAATTATAACATGTGGGAGCGTAAACTCCCAAGAAGAGACCCCACAGTAGCCATGGCCAGGGTAGAAAAATCTGAAATGCAACTGAGGGATTGCTGCATGCTCGGTGTGGAAAGTCTGAGAGTTAAAAATTCCAGGGAGCTCTGTCATAGGTGGGCCCCAATGCTTTTGTGAATTTTACCTCCAGGAATGTGACCATGTTCTCACAGCAAATATTGGAGGAAAATCCCCCTGGATTTCCACCAGGGACAGCCAAAGGGGCCACTTTGAAATATGACACAGCACTTTGTTCTTAAATCAGGTCAGCCCTCAGGAAAAGTGATTAACCAGGTTCTAATGTGCTGGGGTTTTAGCTGAGCCTAACTAGCCTAGCGGAAGGGAAATACCCAACTCCAGCTCCCTCTAGCCACGCTATTCAACCTGAGAAGGAAAAAGACTGAGACGGACTTGTGAAGTGCACAGTGCAAAGGCACAGGCTCACTTAAAGACTGAAATCACAGAATTGTGGAATGCCTCCCTGCCAAAATCTTACCCCAACATGTTGAAAGCCCAATTTACAGCCATTCTTTTTACTTAATATATCATGTCCAGCTAGTCAGAGAAAGTTACAATTTAGCAAAAGGCAAAAAACACAGTTTTAAGAGACAGAGTGAGCATCAGAACCAGATATGGCAGGGATATAGGCATAATCAGGTCAGAAATTAAAAACAATTATGATGACTATGCTTAGGGCTCTAATGGATACAGCAGACAACATGCAAGAACAGACTGTCGATGCCAACAGAGAGATGGTACTTCTAAGAGAGAATCAAACAGAAATGCCAGAGGTCAAAAACTGTAGCACACGAGGCCTTTGCTGGGCTTGGCAGACTAGACACAGCACAGGAAAGATGCTCTCAACTTGAGGATATGTCAATGGAAAGTTCCAAAACCGAAAGGAAAGACGACAAAGAATGTAAAAAAGAAATCTCAAAAAACCTTAGGAAAACTGTAAGACAAAAGCCAGTGCCTCAGAAGTGTAGGTAACATATGCCTAATGGAAATAGCAGAGAAGACAAACCGAAAGGAATAAAAGAAATATTTGCAACAAAAATGACTCAGAATTTCTCCAAATTAATTCAGACACCAAATCACATATCCAGGAAGCTCACAGAACACCAGACAAGATAAAGACTTTATTGCAATGGGACTGTTCTTGGGGGACAGGGAGGAAGAAAAAGGCCAAAATCAACACCATATCTAAGCATGTTATTTTCAAACTACATAAAATCAAAGATAAAAAATCCTAAGAGAAGCCATGTGCAGGGGGAGAGGAGGGGCATGGAGAAAATCACCTTACTTATTGAGAAACAAAGAACAACCTCTGAAATCTCCTCAGAAACTATTCAAAGCAAGAATTGAGTGAAGTGAAATATTTTAGAGATGAAACAGACCCCCAGCCTACAATTCTGTCCCTTGAGAAATTATCCTTCAAAAGTAAAGTAAGGACATTCTCAAACAAGCAAACTATGAAGGTATTTGTTGCCAGTAGACCTGCCTTGCAAGAAATGTTTTCAAAAAGTTCTTCTGAGAGAAGAAAAATAATACAGCTCAGAAGCTTTTATCTACGAAGAAAGAATGATCATCAAAGACAGAAGAAAGAGTATAACGTAATCTTGTATTTTTCTTATTTTTAATTGGTCTAACAAATAAAAAATTGTCCAAAACAATACTGGCAATAATGTGTGCAATTATGTATAGTTATGTGTGTATGTGTGATATTGTGCTGGCCTAGAGCCAGAACCGGAGCAAAACTATTTTATAAAATGCAAAACTGTTTTTAGATAAGTTGAAATGGCTGCCCCATTCTCCTTACAATAACTACTGTCCTTGGCCTCTGTAAATAGAACTGCTGTTTGTTCTTCAAAACTATGTAAAGCTGCTTACCTTTTCTTATCAGTAACTGCCAGAATTGCTAGCCTTTGCTTACCAGCAATTGCCAGACTAAGCAGCCCAAGCTAGTTCCATCCTGGCTCCTGTGACTTGTAATAAGTAACTAAGGTCTGTGATTTCCACCTTAACCAGATAATGTGTAAACAAATGTTTATCTTGACTTCTGTAAACCACTTAAGTAACAAACGGAATGACAAAAGTCCCCATCCCTTGGAATGTCCGGGGACCCCCATCCTCATCTCTGCCCAGGAGGTAATTTACAGAATCCACTAGCCCTCGGAATGTCTGAAGCCTTTTCATCCCCATCCCTGCCCCTCACCCCCACTCCCAAGGTGGTTTTTCTGGTATAAAAAATCGTGGCACCCTCCTGTTGCCGCCACAGGTTGGAGAGACGTGAGTCCTCTGTGGTCGCCGGCATAAATAAATGACCCTACAATCTGGCATACTTTTGTCTTGTGATAACTTTCTGCACTCGGTCAAATACAACATTTGGAGGCCCCAGCGAGATATTCTCTTTTTGTTATCACCAGACAAAAGCCATCTCAGAATCTCGCCCGGGCGGCTGCTCCCACCATGGGGGCCTCTGGGGAGGTGCCCCCTGTTCTTTTGCAGGGCCCCGGAGAGCCACCGTGGAGGATAAGCGACCTCTCGGCCGACATTCACCCGAAATTCCTCAGGGTCCTAAAAGAAAAAGCCTCCGGAGGTAAGTCTGGTCTGGGCCTGTGTCGGGGGACTGACGAGTCATTTCAACTCTGACCTGGCAAGCCTCACCGAGACGTCGCTTGAGGCTTCTGGTAGCTGGTGCAGGGGGTACCAGCGTTCGCTTCTGGTGGCTGTCATAGTGGGTGGCAGCCTTCTGGTAGCTGGTGCAGAGGGTACCAGCGTTCGTTTCCGGTAGCTGGTGCAGAGGGTACCAGCGTTCGCCCCTGGTAGCTGGCATAGTGGGTGGCAGCGTTCGGTTGTTTTCCGTAACCTCTGCGTGAGTGAGAGAGTGAGTGTGTATATATGTAGTCCCACGGCTGAAAGGCTACGGGGCTTATGTGGGCCTTCACCCGCGGTTCCACTGGGGCGTCGTAGGGCATAACGGTGATTCACCTCAGAGCTGTCCTACTTGGACTTCCATCCTAAGGTGACCAGGCCCGGGGATTATACGGGTACACCTTAGCCAAGACGCCCCTGAAAATTCTTCCGAGAAAGTGGCCGGGCAGGCATCTGACTGGTCTCCCATCTGGGGGGCACCCACCCTTTGTCTGTGACTCTTGTATGTGGTCCTGTCTCGTCTGTAAATTTGTCAGTTTTATTAGACTCCTGCTAGCAGACATACGCTGGGTCAGGCCATCTTCCCTTGAGGTAGGAGATATCTTACAGTGGTTGACGAACCACTGGATGCAGGGAAATTTTATTGATTACACCCCAGCAAAAAAAAAAAAAAATTACTCTTTTCTCTATCTTCCTCATCTTCTTCTTCTTCTATCACTGAGGCCTCACTCTTTCTTCCTTTGCCATGTGGCAGATAGTCTTAACTCTAGTTGTCTTTATTCTCTTCCTTGTTTTGGTCATTGTGGCCTGTAAATTATCCCAGCCACCTCCACCGGGAAAAGAGTACTTTTGCCCGTGCTGGGTCAGATTCCATGTCGGGGAGGCCGTTGTGCCCTCGACACCTGGGAGGTAGCTTCTTTGGAGCTTGTGTGGAACAAAACCCTAGATCAGAGTTTAAGAGTGCTCTTTCTCAGGCTGGGATGGAAAATAGGTAACTGCTTATTCTGCCGGGAAAGTGTCCAATGTTATGGGCAGTGCCCAACTGTGCATCACAGAAAGGCATATTGGCACTATCCTGGATGTTGGGAGGTAGAATGTCACCGCCCCAGTAAAAACTGACTGGCAGCACTTCTGCACACTCTACCGGGTGTGGTGGGTCCAAAACACACATCCGGTAGACCTCTTAGTCCACCTGTTTGTCACTTCCCGACCTTTCCGAAGCAACTGGCCATTAAAAATGTATAAGGGGGAGGATTATGCCCGGGCAGCGCTAAACCTCCATAGTGCTTATTCTCGCCAGTTGCGGTTTGCGGGGGAAAAAAAAGACCGCCGCCTTACCTTGGCCCCTACCCCCTGTTCCTCTGACTAGGACTAGGAATAAACCCTAAAATCCAGTTGTCTGGTCCTTACAGGACCTGGCTGCAGAGGCCCTGCTAAAACCTGCTTTAAAGAGGGCCAAATTTTAAATTTGAGACTTTCCAAAATTGGCTTTACTACAGAGAGAGACAAGAAAGGAGACAGAGAGGAGACAGAAGAGAAAGGGAAAGAGAAAGTAGATAGAGGAGAGAAGAGAGGAGAGAAAGGAGACAGGAGAGAGAAAGTAGAAAGAGAGGAGAGAAAGGAGACAGAAGAGAAAGAGAGAAAGTAGAAAGTAGACAGAGGAGAGAGAGAAAGAGAAGGGGACCAGAAGCCTCAGGGGCGGAAAACTTGCCGCCAGCAAGTTCAGTTTTAAACTGACACTAAGAGCGTTTTTTTTCCTTTCTCTGCTGGCAGTCAGCCCCACCCAGCTTTGAGGCAGGCCACACTGCCTCAGGGTGCAGCATTTGCATCCAGAATCTGGCTTTAAGAAAAGCTTTCTAACTGTTTGTAACAAAAGTGACTTGTTAGCATAGTCGTTAAGGTGTGGGGCCTGCAACTGCAAGGTTGTTGGTTCAAATCCTCAGTGAGGCTGGTTTTAAATTAGGGAAATCAGTTTTAAATTATGAATTCTCTTGAGGAAAATTTGGCATAAAAAACAAAAAAACACACAAATGGGGTCGTCTAGCTCCCCGCCTTGTAACCCCCTCCAATACATGACAGCCAACTTCAAGGTTGGGTTCTCAGGCCAATATGGGGTGAAATTAACCCCTGGAAAACTCCGCTCTTTGAGTGAACTTGAATGGCCGTCTTTTGGAATTAGGTGGCCAAATACTGGGACCTATGACCCAAAAATTACCCAGGCTGTATGGAAAATGGTTGCGAAAACTCCTGGATACCCTGAGCAGTTTCCATACATCGACCAATGGTTGGGTTTAGTCCAATGGCCTCCCCCATGGCTAAAGTGCCGCATAAAACAGGCTAGACTTCAGGTCACATTAGCCAGCCCAAAAGAAAGTCCCTTTTGGGCCAGCCATTCTCCCCACCCCAGCGGAGGATCAGGAATTACTTCCACCCTACTCAAGGCCCTCTAAACCAGCGCCTCAGCACCCCCCTCGACAGTACTATTAACTAAACCTTGTCCCCCCTGCACACCCGTAGCGGGGCCCCCGCACCCACCGGCAGTCCTCCCTTTCCAAGAGGCACCCCCAACAGAAGACAATTGGGGTCGCCCATTCTTTGCTCACATCCCCTTCTTGTCAAGTAACATATAACTGGAAGGTGATAGAGATCAAAAAGAGGGCCTAAACACCAAGCGCGGGCACGAGCTTTAAGGGCAAGGGAAAGCTGCCGGGCTAAACCCAAAATTGGTAGCACCCATGGCATGGCAAAGGGGATTTCTATGGCCTGCAAGCCGGCAGAGATGCATCCAGTGTGAGGGGCTGTGCAGGAGGGAAGTGCTGGGGAACTGCTAAGAGTTCCCAGGCGGGGGTAGTACTGGAGAACTGCTAAGACGGCGAGAGGGGGAGGGTTAGGTACCTGCCCAGATGGAAAGTTCCCTGGGAGCGGGTAGTGCTGGGAGGCCGGGGAATTTAAGGCGGTGATGTTGTGGAGGTTTTACAATGAAACTCAACATCCCCCCTTCTCTGAGAAGCCCCAGGCTTTGACAGGACTCTTAAAATCTGTATTCCAGACGCATCGCCCCACTTGGGACAACTGCCAACAATTATTACTAATTCTGTTCACCACAGAGGAAAAAGGCAAAATTAGACAGGAAGCCCTGAAAACCATCATAGGTCCAGGACAAGGAAAAAGTTTTTTTCCCTCTACCTGACCCCAATGGGACCTCAACACCTTGGGGGGGTGTCACCAGGCTCTGAACAGTTTTCACCGGTATCTTATAGAAGGGGTTAGGGGAGTGGCCCACACGCCCAGCAAACTCTCCGAGGTAGGAACTGTAACTCAGGGTCCACAGGTGTTGCTAGCTGCTTTCCTTGAGCACTTACTAGACGCCCATTACCCTGAGGCCCGGACAATCAGTGGGCCATCAATCTGGCTTTTGTTTCCCAGTCCGCCCCAGACATCAAAAAATTTGCAAAAATTAGAGAAGTTCCAGAGAATAAATTTAACTCAGTTGTTAAAAATTGCCCAAAAAGTCTTTAACAATAAAGACACCTTAGAGGCCAAGCAAAATAGAGAGTTACTAAGGCAGTGATAGCAGCACTCCAGGAAAAACCACAACTAGCCCCTGGACCACAAATCGATTCATTGATCTGGGAAATGGCACTGTCACTCATTCCCTGAGTGTCCATATCCACTCCTGTGATGGGACTTGCTCCACAAACTGCAAGCAAATATTTCTTTCAGCAAGGGTCAAGCTTGCCTCTCAATTCCTCCTCCCTTAGCCACAGGGCCACCTCAGCAAATCCTCATCACCTGTGCTCTGTCAGACGAGTATCTCTTGCAGGAAGCTTTATCCTCGGAGGCAGATCAACCACCTGCACCAGACTTCCTCCGCAAATTTCAAGAGAGTGTACCGGGAGTATGGGCTGAAACGAGTCCCCCAGGGCTGGCAAGTCACCGCACCCCAGTTGTGGTCCAGCTATTAGCAACGGCAACTGCAGTCCAGGTGAAGCAATACCCTATGAGCCGGGAAGCCAGGCGAGGAATTGCTCCACATATCACCAGACTCCTAAAGGGAGGAATCCTCACTAACTGTAAGTCTCCCTGGGACACCCCCTTGCTCCCCGTGCTAAAACCAGGCACACAGGACTATCGGCCTGTGCAGGACTTGAGGGAGGTAAATAAACGGGTAGAAACTGTTCATCCTACAGTTCCAAATCCGTACACCCTCCTAAGTCTCTTGGACCCAGAACACCATTACACTGTCTTGGATCTTAAGGATGCATTCTTTTGCATCCCACTAGCCCCTGGTAGCCAGCCTATATTTGCTTTTGAATGGACCGACCCTGATACTGGAGTCTCTGGGGCAACTCACTTGGAGAAAACTGCCTCAGGGGTTCAAAAACTCCCCCACTCTGTTTGATGAGGCAATTAGCCAAGACCTTGCTGCCTTCCGAGCTGAGTTCCCAGAGTGTACCCGACTCCAATACGTGGATAACTTACTCTTGGCTACAAAAACCCAGGAAGCCTGTAAAGAGACCACCCAGTCATTATTAAAAAAACCCTGCAGACTTTGGGGTACCAGGTCTCAGCTAAAAAGGCCCAACTCTGTCAGCCAAAAGTGACTTACCTGGGCTATGTTATAAAGAAGGGCAACCGGGCACTGGCACCCAGCCGAAGCCAAGCAGTGCTGCAAATACCCACGCCCACCACGAAACGCCAAGTTCGAGAATTCCTTGGGGCAGTAGGGTACTGCAGGTTATGGATTCTGGGATTTGCTGAGATAGCTGAGCCCCTGTATGCCTGCGCTGGAGGAAATCAGCCCCTAACATGGACAGAGGTGGAGCAACAGGCTTTTGACAAGCTCAAGACTGCCCTGACTGCAGCCCCAGCCTTGGCCTTGCCAGACATCTCTAAACCTTTCCAGTTGTTTGTGCATGAAAAACAGGGAGTCGCTAAGGGGGTGCTCACCTGGACATTGGGACTCTGGTCCCGGCCAGTTGCCTACCTTTCAAAAAGACTTGATCCCGTAGCCTCTGGGTGGCCAGCTTGTTTGAGGTCGGTGGCAGCTATGGCCCTGTCAGGGAGGCGAACAAACTGACCTTGGGGCAGGAGTTAAACTTAGTGGCACCCCAAACGGTGGAGTTGCTATTCCGTGGAGCTACGGGAAAATAGATGTCTAATGCCTGCATAGCCAAATACCAGGCCTTACTTTTGGACCAGCCCCGCATAAAAATTTTCAAAAACCACAGTTTTAAACCCCGCCACACTGCTACCTAACAGCGAGCCAGAGGAACCCATACATGACTGCCGACAGACAATAGATGTCCTCCATGCTGCAAGACCGGATCTCACCGACGTCCCCCTGCCGAACCCAGAGGAGATACTGTATACAGATGGCAGCAGTTTCATGGTCGACGGAGTCAGGTACGCTGGGGCAGCTGTGGTCACTCTAGAGCGGGTTATCTGGGCCCAGGCTCTTCCACACGGAACCTCAGCCCAAAAGGCTGAACTTATAGCTTTAATAAAGGCCTTGGACTGGGCGAAGGGAAAAATTGTTAACATCTACACGGATAGCCGGTATGCTTTTGCTATGGCCCATGTGCATGGTGCCATTTATAAAGAAAGAGGGTTGCTTACCTCAAAGGGAAAAATCATCAAAAACAAAGAGGAAATCCGAGCTCTACTAGAAGCTATATGGAAGCCTAAGGCAGTGGCATTAATACACTGCAGAGGACACCAGAAGGGAGATGCACCAGAGGCAAGGGGAAATAGGGCGGCTGACCTACAGGCCAGACAGGCAGCCTTGGGGCCAGTAAAACCTCTGACTCTTCTTGTGACTCTGCCGGCCCCAACCCTACCTCCTACCCCAACGTATTTGCCTGAGGAAGAAAACTTTGCCAAAGAACAGGGAGGACGGCAAGATTCCACAGGATGGTGGATTCTACCGGACACAAGGATTGTGCTCCCCGAGGCTCTAGGACAGGCTCTAGTTAAGGACACACACCAGGCCACTCACTTAGGACAAACAAAACTCACCGAGCTGCTGAGGGCCAGATATTACATTCCACACTTACATGAGATTGTTAGGGAAACTACTACTCGTTGTGAAGTTTGTGCCAGGGTAAATCCAGGAGGCAGTAGGCCTAGTCAGGCAGGGATAAGACTCAAGGGTACTAGCCCAGGGGAACACTGGGAGGTAGATTTTACTGAAGTAAAGCCCCCAGCGTGCGGCTATAAGTACCTCCTTGTGTTTGTAGACACTTTCTCTGGATGGGTCGAGGCTTTTCCTACTAGGTCAGAAACCGCACTGGTAGTAGCGAAAAAATTGTTACAGGACCTGGTTCCTCGGTTCAGCTGCCCCTGACACTGGGATCAGATAATGGCCCTGCATTTACAGCTCAGGTTTCACAGGGCCTGGCAAAGGCCCTGGGCATATCCTGGAAACTGCACTGTGCCTATCGCCCCCAGAGTTCAGGGCAGGTTGAAAGGATGAACCGGACCATAAAGGAAACATTGACAAAATTCATTCTGGAAACCGGTGAAAATTGGGTCAACCTGCTTCCTTTTGTTCTTCTCTGTACCCGCTGTACTCCCTATAAAAAAGGCTTCACTCCTTTTGAGATTATGTTTGGGAGGCCCCCTCCCCTACTCCCCAAACTTGCGAATGTCATACATGCTGAAGTCCATAACCATACACTCCTTAAGTCCTTGCAGGCACTCCAGTCTGCTCAGTCCCAGGTGCACACGCTCATCAGGGAGACTCAACCTACCCCAGTGGATTTCACTGACCAGCCAGTACACCCCTTCCAGCCAGGGGACGAAGTTCTGGTGAAAAGATTCACTGCCTCCGACCTAACTCCTCGCTGGAAAGGACCCTACACTGTAATCCTGGTCACCCCCACAGCAATCAAGGTGGACGGACTGACTGCCTGGATTCACCACT
>NW_022439366.1:0-4732 GCF_009761245.1 Sapajus apella
TAGTGGAGTTTCCATTCCTATAGATTCATTATTTTCAAGCTTATCAGAGGCAACACTCACTATAGACAACAAATAACTATGTTGTTAGGCCCTATTTCTATTTTGAAATGAAATTTATCAAAATAAAACTTATGTGCATACATATTAAGACATTAATATTATATCTTAAAAGGACATAAATGAAAGTAACCAAAATAGTGTATAAGAAAATAAGTTTCATTGTAACATGCCAAGAGAGACTACAGATTTTCAAAATATCAAAAATGAGAAAGTATGATAGTCTGGGAAATGCACTCATTCTTTTTATTTACTCTCAAAAGAATTTCCAGAGTTATGACATACAATAGAATGTTATGAAGTATTGGGAAAGATGTTGCTGCCTTGAACCTCACCATCTATGAATGCACAATTTTAGTCTCTAGAATTTGAAAAGAACATGCAGACCAATGCCTTTCATAGGAAATAGAGACTAGAGAATAAATTAGAATAGGAAAAAAAAAATAAGAGGCAATAGCAATGTTGGATGTAGATTTCCAGAGACAGAATCAGGGTAAGATTGAGAAACAATAGATTTCACCAAAGTGAATTATTAATTACAATATATATTCACAGTAGATATGCTGTTATTATGGAAAAATACTTTAAATATGTAGGATTGAAAGGATATTAAATATTTTCTGAACAACCATTACTCATTTCATTAAATATATTATTCCTCACCAAAAAATATGTGTATGTGCATGTGTGTGTGTGTGTGTTTCCTTGATAATTTAATACTTGGTTCTAGGTCTCATAATGCTTCAAATCCCCTCTCTTAAATATTTCCAATAGATATTATTGTTTTCACAGCAACTTCACTATGGAAACCAAATTTTTTTCAATTTATTATGCAGTTGTAAATGTCATAAGAGCTAATTTTACTTATGTCAAAAACAGAGGATATGGCCAGGTGTGGTGACTCATACCTGTAATCCCAGCACTTTAGGAGGTCAAGAATGGAGAATCTTTTTCTTTTTCATATTTTTTTTTTTTTTTTAAAGATGGGGTTTCACCATGATGGCCAGGCTGGTCTTGAACTCCTGACCTCAGGTGATCCACCCACCTTGGCCTCCCAAAGTGCTAGGATTACAGGCGTGAGCCGCCACGCCCGGCCAAGAAGGGAGAATCACTAGAGCACAAGTGTTCCAGATCTGCCTGGGCAATATAATGAGACTCTGTCTCTATTAAAAATAAAATAAATAAGATACAGAAGATACAGAGTGTATATGTAAAAGTGTTACTTGGTTCCAAAACTTTTCCTACTTTGACTAATTTAATCAGTCCTTGGCTTCTATGTAGATTTTTATTCTATTTATTTTATTTAATTTATTTAAAGACAGAATTTCACTGTGTCACTCAGGCTGGAGTACAGTGGTGTTATCATGGCTCACTGTGACCTTGACCTCCGAGGTCAAGTGATTCTCATAACTCAGCCTCTTAAGTAGCTGGAACTCAGGTACTTGCCACCACAACCAGCTAATTTTTGTAATTTCTGTAGAGATGGGGTTTTCCCTTGTTACCCAAGCTGGTCTCAAACCCCAGAACTCAAGAGATCCACCCACCTTGGCCTCCCAAAACTTTTTCTATACATGTCTACTCCCATTTTGCACACCGATTTCAAATAAATGAATCAAGAGCGACTATTTTTGCATTTAGTGTCCTTAAAATATTAGTTTATTTCTAAATCTTTGTTTTCATACTTATCTTTATATAACTGATTCTATGACTAAAGTTATAAAAACTTTAAGCGAGCCAGTTTATTTTTTATTTTTATTATTGTATATATTTTTTAGATAGAGTGTCACTCTATCGCTAAGCACCAGGCTGGAATGCAGTGGTGTGATCTCGGCTCACTGCAACCTCCACATCCCGGATTCAAGCAATTCTCCTGCCTCAGCCTCCCGAATAGCTGGGACTACAGGCGTGCACCACCATGCCTAGCTAATTTCTGTATTTTAGTGGAGACGGGGTTTCACTATATTGGCCAGGATGACCTTGATCTGTTGCCCTTGTGATCAGCCCGCCTCAGCCTTGCAAAATGTGTGGATTACAGGTGTGAGCCACCACACACAGCAAGCCAGTTTATTTTTAAATAGTGTCACTTCACTGTAATTTCTGAAATAGTTTTTTACTTTCATATGAGTTATCTAATTTTCTTGTCACTTAATAGAGACATAGTATCTAACTTTTGGAATGTATTTAAAGTAGCAGTCACATAATTTTAAAATATTTAAATTTTGAGTTTGAATTTTTATTGATTTAAGAAAAATGTAGATAGATAGATCTATATTAATAGCTTTTGTCATTTGCAGCTTCCCAGAGATATTAAAAAAATAGCTTTGATGGCAACATTCATTTATCTATGTTCATTTCAAGGAAGATCCTTGACCACTAAGCATTCTTGATGAATAACGCAATGAATTCCTAAATGCTGCTGCTACTTTTTAAAAGTTGCTTCAAATTCAGGTAGCCAAAAAATCATAAGGAATTTTTATCTGATGCACAAGAAATGGCACTGGAAAAAATGTTTTTTCTATAAAATAATTGTTTAAAATACTGATGATGTCCTTTTATTGATAATCTTTTACCATCTCCAATGATTTATTTCAACACAAATATCATTGCTTAATGGCATAGAATAAATTATTTTATTTGGATTTCTTTTCCTCACTATGTTAAAGTCTCTTTACTATTTTGTAGGACTGCTTCTCACTCCCCACTCGCCACTCACTGAGTACATCTTTATCATTTGGTAAGAAACTTCAATTCCTCAAGTCTTCTCATTAGATGTTGTTTTGTTTTGTTTTTCATTTTAGTGTAAATTTTAGAAGCATAAAATATTCTAACCAACTGTATCAAAATGCTTCATAAAATGTTTTCTCAATTTTCACAATTACATGTTTATTTTTAGGACATTTTGGAAGAAAAGTTGTGTAGATAACTTTGTATGTGTGAGAGACAGTGTCTAGCTCTGTTGCCCGGGCTGAAGTGCAGTGGCAAAATCTCGGTTCACTGCAACCTGCACCTCCTGACTTAAGCCATCCTCCCACCTCAGCCTTCTGAGTAGCTGGAACTACAGGAACACACCACCATACCCAGTAAGTTTTGTATTTTTTGTGAAGATGGAGTTTTGCCATGTTGCCCAGACTGGTCTCGAACTCCTGAGCTTGAGCAGTCTGCCAGCCTTGGTCTTAAACTGCTGGAATTACAAATGTGAGCCACCATGACCAGCCTAAATGGGTGATTTTACATTGTGGGTAAAATTTTAGGACACAATTTCAAGTATTCAACTCTGTATTATCTATCTGGTTTTGGAGTCTGAAAACTGTGATCACCTTATTTTCTTAAATAATAGTGATGACAAATAATTGAGTACAAAGAAGATTATTAGAGATATTCTTGAGAGCATGACCGGGTTTGAATCCCAAGTGTTCCATGTGCTATGCATGTGATACTGGGTTTGTTATCTACAAAGTGGGTAGAAGAGTTCTCATTTTGCAATATGTAATGCAGGTTAATTGGTCAGGTGCCTTCAGTGTGACTGGCCTAATTCTACTAGCTGCTCTTATTTTTCCACATTATGGGCAATAAGGTAAAGCACTCATTGAATTATCATAACAACCCTGTGAAATAGCTGCTATTATCTCCAATATGCAAACAGGCAGCCACGCTGTGCTTTGTTCTTTTTAAAGTAAATTTATTTTATTTCATTTATTACAGATTCATAGGTCTCACTATGTTTTCTAGGCTGGCCTTGAACTCCTGGGCTCAAGCAATTCTCCAGTCTTCACTCTCTAAGTGCTGGGGTTACAGGTGTGAGTCCCTGTGCCCCTTCTGGACTGAGAATTGTTTGATGGGTGGGGGTGGTTGATGTTGTTTGCTTTCTTTTGTTTTGTTTGAGATGGAGTCTCTCTCTGTCACTAAAGTGCAGTGGCAGATCTTGTCTCACTGCAACCTTCACCTCCCGGACTCAAGTGATCCTTCCACCTCAGCCTCCCCGGTAGCTGGGACTACAGGTGCACGCCACCAAACCTTGCTAATTTTTTATGTTTTGTAGAGAGAAGGTTTTGCTCTTTGTCCAGGCTGGTCTCAAACACCTGAATCATGTCAAGCCATTCGCCCACCTTGGCCTCCCAAAGTGCTGAGATTAGAGGTGAGAGCCATCACTCCCCACCTGGACTGAAAATTGTTAAGCAATATATCCAAGACCCAGCACCACACTGCTCCTTCCCCATGTTTCCAGAGTGCCCTGTGTCCATCTATGTCTCTATCAAAGCACTTCTGGAGCTGAATTGCTTATGCATTTAACCTTTTAAATCCACATTGACAACACACCCATGTAAATAACCTAAAAGGGACAGAATGGCAATTTATCTAAAGAAATTCATATCAGTCTTATAATCAAGGTAAAACAGACACAGTATGAGACAGGAAGGCTGCCATGAGTGTAAGTTTTGGTGTCAATAAACCTGTGGTTCCACTCTACCACTTTCTCAGTTGTCTATGAAAAACTTAGTTTGTTTTTCTAGGTTTCGATTACCTTTTCTGTAAAATAAAGATAGTAATATGA
Source organism: Sapajus apella (assembly GCF_009761245.1). Lineage (NCBI taxonomy): Eukaryota > Metazoa > Chordata > Mammalia > Primates > Cebidae > Sapajus > Sapajus apella. Next base: position 4,610 of record NW_022439366.1, read on the forward strand.
AACTCACAGAGTTGTTGTATTAGGTGAGATAAAGTTCTATCAAAGACTGGTCATAGTGGCTCATCCCTTAATCCAAATACTTTAGGAGGCTGAGGTAAGAAGATTTCTTAAGGCCAGTAAAAG
>NW_022439366.1:4742-5204 GCF_009761245.1 Sapajus apella
AAAAAATGAGTCAAGCTCAAGAAAACTTGTGGTGCCGCTCAGTAGAAGCTGACTCCCAATCTCACTGCACCTTACAGAACAGCCAACATGGAGAAGCTGGGATTTCTCAGCTGCTGGTCTTTGACTTTATGGAAAGTTTGTGATGACATTTGGAAGTTTTTCTTTTTAAAAGGTGGAATACAATCATAAGTTTCTAGTTCTACCTGGCCGGGCGCGCTGGCTCAAGCCTGTAATCCCAGCACTTTGGGAGGCCGAGGCGGGTGGATCACGAGGCCAAGAGATCGAGACCATCCTGGTCAACATGGTGAAACCCCGTCTCTACTAAAAATACAAAAAATTAGCTGGGCATGGCGGTGCGTGCCTGTAATCCCAGCTACTCAGGAGGCTGAGGCAGGAGAATTGCCTGAGCCCAGGAGGCGCGATCTCGGCTCACCGCAACCTCCGCCTCCTGGGCTCAGGCAA
>NW_022439366.1:5304-6030 GCF_009761245.1 Sapajus apella
GAGGCAGGAGAATTGCCTGAGCCCAGGAGGCGGAGGTTGCGGTGAGCCGAGATCGCGCCATTGCACTCCAGCCTGTGTAACAAGAGCGAAACTCCATCTCAAAAAAAAAAAAAAATAAGTTTCTAGTTCTATTAAAAACCAATTGGTGGATAAAATAAATAGGTAGCCTCTTTCTCTTTCTCTAAAAAACTAGAATGGGATATCAGAACCATGCTCTGTGATGAGGGACGGCCCGGTCAGTCTACTCAAGACATGGGCTGTCACCTAAACAACCACCTGAACTCCATTATCGGTGAAGTAACGGTTGTGGTTTCAATCACTAGTAATGATGTAGGGGTTGGGGCTAGGAAAGGCCCCCTATGGGAACAGGGCCTCAGAGGAATCTTAGCTCCTTACTGGGATTACCTGAAGTCTACCTACAGTTTTTTAAATAGTCCCTTTATTAAACTTTCCTTAAATCCACATTTTACTGTGCTTTTCTGTTTGGACCCTGGCTCAACTCAATACAATGAATCACAGAAAGTCCTGTTGTTTCACCAATGTAGGGTTAGAGTGAGCCATCTGCTTTAATATTTTGTAAATAGGCTGGGCATAGTGGCTCACCCCTGTAATCCAAGCACTTTGGAGGCCAAGGCAGGCAGATCACCTGAGGTCGGGAGTTCAAGACCAGCCTGACCAACATGGTGAAGCCCTGTCTTTAAAATAAATAAATAAATAAATAAATAA
>NW_022439366.1:6040-9804 GCF_009761245.1 Sapajus apella
AATTCAACCAGTTGGCATTTGACTGAAATGCAAATTACATATACACCCCATTTTATTTATATATGGAGATGTACATGTAAATACGTTTAGTATGTGTTATGTTCAGTATGCTATGGTGAAAAAGCATAGATCAAGTTACTAACTGTGGTTGTTCTAGAGAGTAGAGGTGAGATCCCTTCAGTATCAACCTCAACACAGTTCTCAATTTAAAAATATAACTTTATTATTTATTTATTTATTTTAGATGGGGTTTCACCATGCTGGTCAGGCTGGTCTTGAACTCCTGACCTCAGGTGATCTGCCTGCCTTGGCCTCCAAAGTGCTTGGATTACAGGCGTGAGCCATCATGCCCGGCCCTTAAAAATATAACTTTAAAGCAGTGTGCACTATTATAGGAGACATGAGCATTTGGGAGAAATTATCATTTTTTTTAAAGAGTGCATAAATGGATATTTTACATCTTATTGCAGATGTGTAGTGAATTTTGAAATTGCAAACTGTGAGTCTTCCTATTTTTTCTTTTTCAACACTATTTGTTTATTAAGAATCTAATGTCATTCCATATATTTTTTAAGATAAGCTTCTCTATTTATGAAGAAAAAAATAAGCCAGTAGGGTGTTAGTAAGGATTGCACTGAACCTGTAGGTTGTTTTGTGTATGGCTGTCATCTTGACAATAGCTTCTAATGTATAAAGGCACAATATATTTTTAAGTAGTTAAGTCTGACGCTTATTTTACCAATGTTTTGTGGTTTTTCAACATGCCTCCTAGGTTAATTTGTTTCTAAATATTTCATTACTGTTAGTGTTATTGTAACTGGAATCTAAGAATGAATTTCTTCTTAGGATTCTTTATTGCTAGTATATAAAAATACAAATGGCAGGGTGCGGTGGTGCGTGCCTGTAGTCCCAGCTGCTCGGAGGCTGAGGTGGGAGGATCGCTTGATCCCAGGAGTTCTGGGCTGTAGTGCGCTATGCCGATCGGGTGTCCGCACTAAGTTCAGCATGAGTATGGTGACCTCCCGGGAGCGGGGGACCAGTAGGTTGCCTAAGGAAGGGTGAACCGGTTCTGGTCGGGAAACGGAGAAAGTCAAAACTCCAGTGGTGATCAGTATTGGGACTGCGCCTGTGAATAGCCGCTGCACTCCAGCCTGGGCAACAGAGAGACCCCGTCTCTGAAAATAAATAAATAAACATATAAATAAATTAATTAAAAGTGTGCAAATAATTCTTGAATCGATTCTTGCCTTCTAAAACTTTGCTGATTCACTTATTGAGTGTGTGTGTGTGTGTGTGTGTGTGTGTGTGTGTGTCCTTTAGGATCACGGGAACACTCATCTGTCGACAGAGGTGGTTTTATATATTCCCTTCCAGTTTGGGATTTCTTTTTTTTTGACCAGTTTCTCTGTCAAAAAATCCCACTACATTGTTGAATAGTAGGGTCAAAAGTAGGCATTTTTGTTTTGTTGTTCTTCACCTTAGGAGAAAAATCTTTAATTCTTTTTTTTCAGTCTTTATATTTTTATTCATTCATTTATTTATTATTTTTATTTTATTAGACAGAGTCTCGCTTTATCGTCAGGCTGGAGTGCAGTGGCGCCATCCCAGCTCACTGCAACTTCTGTTTTCTGGTTTCAAGCAATTCTCCTGCCTCAGCCTCTCTAGTAGCTCGGACAACAGGCACGAACCCCCACGCCTGGCTGATTTTTGTTCCTTTAGTAGAGATGAGTTTTCACCATGTTGGCCATGATGGTCTCGATCCCTTGACCTCCTGATCTGCCGGTTTGGGCCTCCCAAAATGCTGGGATTACAGGCGTGAGCCACCGTGCCCAGCCATATTTATTTAAAGATGGGATTTCACTTTGTTGGCCAGGCTGCTCTTGAACTCCTGACCTCAGGTGATCTGCCCACCTTTGCTTCCCAAAGTGCTAGGATTACAGGGGCTAGGAGCTGCACCCGCAAGAAAATCTTTAATTCTTTGACCATGGAATATTATGTTAGCTGTCAGTGTTTCATAAATGGCCTCATATTCCAACTTCATTGAAAATCTTTTAAATTTTTGTTGATTTTATTTTTATTATTTAAGCCTAGTCAGATGAACCAGTTGGATTAGAGAAAAAAGAAGAAATTGTATAACTGGTGGTGATCATTTAGTTGTAAACAAAACTGCACTTGGGCAAGCCTGCTGAGTGTTTTTACCGTAAAATGATATTGGATTTTGTCAGCTACTTTTTGTGTCAATTAGATGATCATGTTTTTTTCCTTCAATTTGCTAATGTGGTATTTTACAAAGAATGATTTTTGTATGATGAACTATTCTTGCATTCCTGGAATAAATACCATTTTGTCCTGGTGTATAAGTTCCTCAACATACTGTTGGGTTCAGTTTACTAGAATCTTACTGAGAATTTTCCCATCTATATCCGTAAGTAATGTTAGTCTCTAGGTGTCTTTTCCTGTAGTTTATTGGTCTGGCTTTTGTATCAGGGTGATTTAGCTTCATAGAATGAGTTAGAAAGTGTTTCCTCCTCTTCTGTTTTGTAAGAATTTGAGATGAATTGGTTTCAGTTCATTCAATGTCACGTATAATCCACTAGGAAAGCAATCTGTTTCTGTTGTTTTTTCAGTGGGATTTTTAAAAATTAGTGAGTAAACCTCTGTGCTTGTATATTAGTCATGGTTTTCCAAAGAAACAGAACCAATAATAGCATATGCATTTTATATATTGTCTATCTATCTATCTATTCATATATATACACACACAGAGAGAGAGAGAAATTAAGATAAAAAGAACGAGAGAGGGAGTGATTTTGTTTTTCTTGAGACAAAGTCTTGCTCTGTCATCTATGCTGGAGTGCAGTAGCATGATCTCAGCTCACCTCAACCTCTGCCTTGTGGGTTTAAGCAATTCCTCTCCATCAGCCTCCCTAGTATTTGGGATTACAGGTGCATGCCACCACACCCAGCTGATTTTTGTACGATGGTGACAGACGGGGTGTCACCATTTTGGCCAGGGTGGTCTTCAACTCCTGACCTCAAGTGATCCACACACCTCGGCCACCCAAAGTGCTGTGATTACAGTCATGAGCAACCCCTTCTGGCCAAGAGAGTGACTTCTTTTTTTTTTTTTTTTTTTCTTTTCTCTTTTTGTACCACCCCCAGGCTGAGAGAGTGATATCTTATAAGGAATTGTAAGAAATTGGTTCACATGATTATGAAGGTTGGTAAGTCCCTAGATCTTCCTCATGAGTCAACAAGTTGAAAACCCAGGAGAATTGAAGGTGTGCTGCTCCTTTCAGTCTGAAGGCCTGAGAAGCCTGAGAGCTAAGGTTTCATTCTAGTTCAAAGACTAGCAGCCTTGAGATTCAGGAAGAGCCAAATTTTCAGAGTGCAAACTCAGGAAACAGTCATCCCATTTGAAAGCAGTCAGACAGGAATCGTTCTTTCTTATGCAAAGACAAGTTAATGTTTCTGTTTCAGTCAGGCTTTTGACTGATTGGATTAGGCCCACCCACAATAGGCAGTGCAATTTGCTTTATGTGGTCTGCCTATTTACACATTAATTTTATCCAAAATCAACCCAGCAGAAACACCCACAATACTTCTTGTCCAAATATCTGGGAATCCTGTGGCCCAGTCAAGGTGACACATAAAATTCATCTTCACATTTCTTATATATCTATTAACGTTGTCTACTCTTCTTGAATCAGTTTTGTTAGTTTGCATGTTACTACCGATCTTACAGAAATAAAAAGAGTTATAGG
>NW_022439367.1:0-9800 GCF_009761245.1 Sapajus apella
CCTGCCTCATCTCCCAAAGTGCTTGGATTACAGGCATGAGCCACCATGGCTGGCATGGGAGGAGAGCCGTCTAGGCAGTGGGAATGGCATATGCAAAGGTCCTGGGTCAGGACTATGCCTGGGCTTGGGTTTTCCGACCTCAGCATGCTTGATATTTTGGGCTGAAACGTCATTGTTTGGTTCTGTCCTGTGCATTGTGGGATGTTTAGGAGACCCCCAGTCTGCCCACTAGATGCCAGCAGCACCCTCTACCAGTTGTGACATCCAAAAATATCTCTAGATCTTGCCAAATGATTCTTGGGGGATACAGTCTTCCCCAGTTGAGAACAACTGACTTATTATGTTCAAGGAAACAGCAAGGAGGTCAGCGTGGCCAAGAAAGAGCAGCTGGGGCACAGAGTTGAAGGAGCCGGGACATCGTTCATGATCATCAGGACTTTAGCTTTGACCCTGAGTGAAATGGGAGTGCTGACGGGTTTAGCTGGGAAGTGTTAAGAGCTGACTTGGGCTTTTTGTTTGTTTGTTTGTTTTTTGAGATGGAGTCTCGCTCTGTTGCCAGACTGGAATGAAGTGGTGTGATCTCAGCTCACTGGAACCTCCACCTCCCGGTTCAAGCAATTCTCCTGCCTCAGCCTCCCAAGTAGCTGGGATTACAGGCGTCCACCACCATGCCCAGCTAATTTTTGTATTTATAGTAGAAACGAAGTTCTCCATATTGGTCAGGCTGGTCCTGGACTCCCAACCTCAGGTAATTCGCCCACCACAGCCTACCAAAGTGCTGCGATTACAGGCATGAACCACTGCCGACTTGGGTTTTAACAAATCCCTCTGGTCACGGGGTGGAGGATCGGCTGTGAGACATAGACAGGAGTGGGGCAGGACCAAGAGCAGGGGCAGGCAGGGGAGGAAAGAGCCTACTGATTGCAAGAGCCAAGGTAGGAGGCCAGGCTGGTGAAACCCTCAGATGGCAGCTAGCTCTGTGTGCACGTGGGTGGACGTGCATGCATGTGTGTGCATGGTGTGAGTGTGTGCACACATGTATGCGTGTGAGCATGGATTGCTTGGGTATGTCCATGCGCTTGTGTGTGTGGATGTGTGCCCACATTGTGTGTGTTGCTGTGCATGTTAGCATGCTTGTATGAGTGTGCAAATGTGCGTGCATGTGTGCACGCTTTGTGTGTGTGCATGAGTGCACACATGCACAGATGTGCACACGATGGTTGCTCAAATAGCCAGACAAGGACTGCGAAAAGAACAGCCCCACAGGTGCTCTTAGATTTCTGGAGCAGGAAAGCTCGGCTCCATCTGAGGCTCACCCTTCCTCAAAGATGGAGGCTGGGCCCTAACCAAGGTCATGTCTCGTTTCTTGTATTGAAAGAATAAACCTCACCATGCCCAGGGCTCTTTCCTGGCTGTAGTCGGTCCAGTGGGAACACAGATATCCTCCCTGCTGTCCTTCCTCTTTGGGGAGCTGTCCAAGGTAGAGGTGTTCATGAGCATCAAAGTGAGGCCACCTCCTGCCTGTCTGCTAGGATGTCCCCATCATCCTGAAAGTCCCCCTTCCTCGCTGCCTTTCCACCCCTCCCCATCCCAGCCAAGCTCACTTTCATTCATTCTCTCCACCACCCACCCACCAAGAGCCCAGCCCCCACTGCTCCTCAAAACCCATCATACCTCTGTTCCCATCATCCTTCTGTGACCAAAGTAAGTTGTGTTTCAGTGTTTGGTGGCCTACATGCTCCATGAGGCCTGGATGCAGAGCACCTCTGTGGTGGAGAAAGTGTGCCTGAGGCAGGAGTTGGACCCAGCCTGGCTGGAGAGAGTCCTAGAGGCCTGTGCCCTGAGGCCAGATCTGGACAGCTTCCCTGCGGAAGTCCACACTTCAATTGGGGAGCAGGTGAGAGTCTCGGGGTCTTTTGGGTCAGGGAGTCATTGCATTTGGGGGTCATTTTGGTCCCTGACTCATCATGGATGGTATGATGGAGAAATATAGGAAGTGGTCACGGAAGTGGAGGAGAGGAAGTGCTCAGCTTAGGGTCAAGCACATACTAGGCGCTCAATAAATAATCATTAATCAATAAATAGAAATGAACACAGAGAGAGGCAAGGAGTTGTGGTAGGAATTGGCTGTGAGGGTCTCTCTGACAACTGAGAGTGAGATGACTAGGCTCCTGTCTTACTCTGCCCTGCCTTGCTGGGTGACATTGATCTAATTGCCTCCCCTCTCTGGGCCTCACCAAAGGGTCTGGACAGAAATGTCCAAGACACAAGATATATGCATCTGGAGCTATGGCTTGGGCAGGAGCTCACAAACTGTGACTCCCAGGCCAAATCCAGCCCTCCACTTGTGCACTTGTGTGTGTGTGTGTGTGTGTGTGTGTGTGTGTGTGTGTTTGAGATGGAGTCTCACTCTGTTGCACAGCCTGGAGTGCAATGGTGCAATCTTGGCTCACTGCAACCTCCCCCTCCCACATTCAAGAAATTCTCCTGCCTCAGCCTCCTGAGTAGCTGGGATTATAGGTGTGTGCCACCACACCTGGCAAATTTTTGTATTTTTAGTAGAGACTGTGTTTAAGCATGTTGGCCAGGCTCATCTCGAGCTCCTGACCTCAGGTCGTCTCCCCATTTCCCTCAGAGTCAAAGCCCAAGTCTTGATAATCCCTGGCAAGGTCTCTGTCACCTTGCTCTGGTATCCATCATCCACATCTCCCATCATGATCTCCTGGCTTCACTCCAGCCTCCAGAGTCTCTATGATGTTTCCTGATCCCCCGCAGCACACTCTGTCCCCAGGGCCTTTGCACCTGCTGTTCCTACTGTTGGAAATCTCTCCCCAGGAGTTCCCAGGGCTCATCCTTCACTTCTATCACATTCACAGAGAAGGCATCCCTGATTACCTTATCCACCACCACCACCGCAACCCTGCTCATGCTAGTGTGCCTTACACCCACACCGGCTTTTCCTTTCCTTTTTTTTCATTTTCTTTCTCCTTTCCTTTCCTTTCCTTTCTCCCCCTTCTCCTTTCTCCTTTCTCCTTTCTCCTTTCTCCTTTCCTTTCCTTTCCTTTCCTTTCCTTTCCTTCCTTTCCTTTCCTTTCCTTTCTGTTTTCCTTTTTTTTTTTTTCCTTGAGACAGACTCTTGCTGTGTTCCCCAGGCTGGAGTGCAGTTGTGCAATCTCAGCTCACTGCAACCTCTGCCTCCGAAGTTCAAGCAATCCTCCCACCTCAGCCTTCTGAGTAGCTAGGATTACAGGCAGGTGCCACCATTTTTGTACTTTTAGTAAAAATGGGATTTTACCATGTTGGCCAGGCTGATCTCAGACTCCTAACCTCAAGTGATCCACTCACCTCAGCCTCCCAAGGTGCTGAGATTACAGGAGTGAGCCACCGCACCTGGCTGCACCTGCTTTAGTTTTTATTCTTCACAGTGCTTTCCACCTGATGTGCTGTCTGTGTTACTGGTTTGTTTGTGGATTGCCTGTCTCTCTCCCCCTCATTAGAATGACAGATCCATTCAGATAGCAGAAACTTTGTTTCTTTCATTGCTCTTTCCCCAAAGCCTAGAACCCTGATGGGGATATGATAACCAGGCAGTAGCTATTAGTGGAATGAATTAATGTGAGAATGAATGAATGTGTCATCTGAGTCTAGATTACAGAGAAAAAAATGAATGAATGAATGGCCAGGTGCGGTGGCTCATGCCTGTAGTCCCAGCAATTTTGGAGGCCGAGGCAGGCAGATTGTTTGAAGTCAGGAGTTTGAGACAAGCCTGGCCAACATGGTGAAACTCCATCTCTACTAAAAATACAAAAATTAGCCAGGCATGGCAGCGCACCAGTAATCCCAGCTACATGGGAGGCTGAGGCAGGAGAATCGACAGAACCCAGGAGGTGGAGGTTGGAGTGAGTTGAGATCATGCCACTGCACTCCAACATGGATGAAAGGGCAAGACTCTGTCTCAAAAATAAATAAAAATAATTTTAAAAAAGAATACATGAAAGACAAGAAGGCATAGATAGAAGGAATAAGTGATAGAAATCAATAGTACACAAGGGAAATCATGGTGAATGAGAATTTATTTATAAATTTCAAGTTAGCTAGAAGACAAGGATTGTCGTATACTCAATACAAAAGATAAATATTTGAGTTGATGACTATCTCAGTTACCCTAATATGATCATTACATGCTGTCTACATCAGGGGTCCCCACACCCCCTGGCCACGAATCAGTACCAGTCTGAGACCTGTTAGGAACTGTACAGGCAGCATAGCAGGCGAGCAGCGGGCAGGCGTGTGAGGCTTCATCTGTGTTTACAGCCACTCCTTGTTTGCATCACCACTTAAGCTCCACCTCTAGATCAATGGCAGTGTTACATTCTCATAGGAGTGCAAACCCTACTATAAAGAGCACATGCGAGGGATCTCGGCTGCATTCTTCTTCTTCTTCTCTCTTCTCTCTTCTCTCTTCTTCTCTCTCTCTCTTCTCTCTTCTTCTCTCTTCTCTCTTCTCTCTTCTCTCTTCTCTCTTCTTCTTCTTCTTCTTCCTTTTCTTCTTTCTTCTTCTATTTGAGGTGCAGTCTCGCTCTTTGCCAGGCTGGAACAGAGTGGCGCATTTTTGGCTCATTGCAATCTCCGCTTTTCAGGTTGAAGCCATTCTCCTGCCTCAGTCTCCTGAGTGGCTGGGATTACAGAAACATACCACCACGTGTGGCTAGGTTTTGTGTTCTTTTAGTAGAGACAGGGTTTCACCATGTTGGCCAGGGTGGTATCAAACTCCTGACCTTGTGATCCCCCCGCTTTGGCCCCTCAAAGTGCTGGGATTACAGGAATGAGCCACCATGCCCTGCAGCTGCATGCTTCTGATGAAAATCTAATGCTCGATCATCTATCACAGTCTCCCATTGTCCCCAAAGGGACTGTCTAGTTTCAGCAAAACTAGCTGAGGCTCTCACTGATTCCATATTATGGTGAGTTGCATAAGTATTTCATTATATTTTACAATAATAGAAGCAGGCCAGGCACAATGGCTCATGCCTATCATCCCAGTACTTTGGGAGGGTGAGGCAGGCAGATAACCTGAGGTCAGGAGTTCAAGACCAGACTGGCCAACATGGTGAAACACGACCTCTACTAAAAATACAAAAATCAGCCAGATATGATGGCAGGCACCTGTAATCCCAGCTACTTGGGAGGCTGAGGCAGGAGAATTGCTTGAATCCAGCAGGCAGAGTTTTCAGTGAGCCAAGATCATGCCATTCCACGTCAGCCTGGGTGACAAGAGCAAAACTCCATCTCAATACGTAATAATAATAATAATAATAATAACAACAACAACAATAATAATAGAAGTAAAGTGCACAATAAATGTAATGTGCTTGAATCATCCTGAAACCAACCTCCTGCCCCCAGGTCCATGGAGAAGTTGTCTTCTACAAAACGGATCCCTGGTGCCAAAAAGGTTGGGGATCACTGCTCTACAGGTCTCAAAATATCACCTGTTCCCCTCAAATAGGTACAACTGTTACATATCAATAAAAACAAAAAGAAATCAATTAAAATTTAAAATAAAAATAAGTAGGACTGCAAAGTTACCACTAGATCATCAAATAGGGAAATGAATGGTGTCCTCATTAAAGGTGATCTCAGTGGAGAAAGGGAATAGAATTTGGACTCAAATGGTTACAGAGAGTGAGTAGGAGATAGAGTAGCTTGGGAAGCACAGGTAATTCCTCCAGGAAGCATGCTGGGAAGGGGAGAAGTGAGGCTGGTAAGGATTCAGGGAATGCTGGCTTGGGAGTGAGTGCCTTTGAAGCTGAGGAAGTCCCCACGGGACAGACATGGGGAGCGACACCTCACCCTGATGGGCAGATGCACCCCAACCTGCTCCTGCCTGGGCTCCCCAGTTTCACCCTGTAGATGCAGACTCACGACACTGTCCCTTTTGTGGCCACAGGGCATGAATCTCCCAGGGGCCTGAAGCAGCAGCTGAGCCTCACCCGGGCTGTGTACAGAAAGGCAGCAGTGTACCTGCTGGATGACCCCCTGGTGGGTTTGGATGCCCACATCACTCAGCACATCTTTAACCAGGTCATCGGGCCTGGCGGGCTACTCCAGGGAACAGTAAGTTTGGGAACATGTGTCAGAGGGCACAGGGCAAAGGCAGAGGATGCCCCTAGCATCTAGTCCTAACCCAAGTTTCTCTCTTGAAACTTGAGTCCAATTTTCCACTTTATTGGTCAGCTTTTGCTGTGATGTTGCTACATAACAAACAACCCCTCAGATTCCATCAGCTTACAACAACAGCTGTTTCTCACTTATGCATCTGTGGTTTAACTACTACAGCTCTGCCTTGGATTATTGTCCTGGGTCAGATGGACTCCTTGTCTTCTTGAGGTAGGCTGAAGGAGTCCCCTCTGCTTCTCTATTTGGAAATGCTATTTTCAAGAAAGATAGCAGGAGCACAAGAAGGGGAGCTCTCCCTACTCTGAGTCCAAGGACAGTACTCCCAGCCCTACCCCCTGCTCCAGGAGGCTGGCCAAGCACATGTGTATAACTTTTCTTGTCTTACTTTCTTTCCCCTTCCCTTCATTCCCCTTTGCCTTCCTCTCTCTCCCTCTTTCTCTCCCTCCATCTCTCCTCCCTCCCTCCCTTCCTTCCTTTCTTTTTGATGAAGTCTTGCTCCATCAACTAGGATGGAATGCAGTGGTGCAATTTCAGCTCACTGCAACCTCCACCTCCCAGTTTCAAGTGATTCTCATGACTCAGTTTCCCAATTAGCTGTGACCACATGTTTGTGCCACCGTACAAGTGTGTGCCACCAAGCTCATTTTAGTATTTTTAGTAGAGACAGGGCTTAGCCACAGTGACCTGGCTGGTCTTGAACTCCTGGCCTCAAGTGATCCACCCGCCTTGGCCTCCCAAAGTGCTGGGATTACAGGCATGAGCCATGGAATGTGCCCACATGTGTGTTAACTCCTAACCATTCCGTGCCTAGACACAGAATCTTGTGACCCATGCACTCCACATCCTGCCCCAGGCTGATTGGATCGTGGTGCTGGCGGATGGGGCCATTGTAGAGATGGGTTCCAACTAGGAGTTTCTTCACAAGAAGGGGGCCCTCATAAGTCTTCTGGATCAAGCAAGACAGCTAGGAAAGCCGGACGCGGTGGCTCAAGCCTGTAATCCCAGCACTTTGGGAGGCCGAGGCGGGTGGATCACGAGGTCAAGAGATCGAGACCATCCTGGTCAACACGGTGAAACCCCGTCTCTACTAAAAATACAAAAAATTAGCTGGGCATGGTGGCGCGTGCCTGTAATCCCAGCTACTCAGGAGGCTGAGGCAGGAGAATTGCCTGAACCCGGGAGGCGGAGGTTGCGGTGAGCCGAGATCGCGCCATTGCACTCCAGCCTGGGTAACAAGAGCGAAACTCCGTCTCAAAAAAAAGAAAAAAAAAAAAAAAACAGCTAGGAGATAGAGGAGAAGGAGGTACTAGTTGGGCTCTGCTGATTCTCTGTGCCTGGCTCTTGCCAACCTTGGGGAAAAAGACTGAAAGGGTCCTACTGGCAAGAGTGGATTGCTCTGGTCACACCCTCCTTGCAAGCTTATGCCCAGAAGCAGACAGCTCTCCAGTAGGTCACCTATCTCCAAGAAGAGCCAATAACACCATCTATGAGCCAAGGGCTGTGCTAAGTACTTCTGTAAAAAATACACTATTTGGGGCCAGGCGCGGTAGCTCACGCCTATAATCCCAGCACTTTGGGAGGCCAAGACGGGTGGATTACGAGGTCAAGAGATCGAGACCATCCTGGTCAACATGGTGAAACCATGTCTCTACTAAAAATACAAAAATTAGCTGGACATGGTGGTGCACGCCTGTAGTCCCAGCTACTCAGGAGGCTGAGGCAGGAGAATTGCTTGAACCCAGGAGATGGAGGTTGCAGTGAGCCAAGATCACACCATTGCACTCCAGCCTGTGTAACAGGAGCGAAACTCCGTCTCAAAAAAAAAAAAAAATACCCTATTTGCGTTTCATTCTCACTGTACCCTCAGAGGCATGTGAAATTACTGCTATCATTTTACAGATGAGCAAAGAGAGTTAAATCAGCTGCTTGAGGTCACTAGATTAGAACTTGAGTGTGTCCAACTTCAGAGTCTATGCTTGCAGTTGCTATGGAGACAGCGCAGAAGGTTTTGGTGCCTAGAAAGCTACAACATGCCAGCTAGAGTTTCTAATAATCCAAAGAATACAAAGTGCCCTGGATACATGACAAAGTTCTGGAAGTAAAGTTGCCAAGCCAAGCTCACCCACAGTGACTGAAAAGTAGCAACTCATAGCACATCACATATATTAGCTCACTGAATCAACTTAATGCCCCCGTGAGGCTGGTACTTGAATCATTTCCATTTCACAGATGAGGAAACCGAGGCCCAAAAGTTAAGAAACTAATACCAGCTTACATGGCTTATAAGTGGCAGCACTGGAATTTGCACCCAAGCAACTTGATTCCAGAGAATGTGTTTTTTAATTGCTAGGCTTTTTACTACCCCTGCATGACAAAGCAAAGACTCACACCCAAGTCTCCCTCAATCTCAGATGTCGTCTCTTCTGAGAACATCTGCTTAGCATTGGCCCACCCTGTCTAAAAACACTAAGTGTTGGTTCACAATGTCCCAGTCCTGAAGCTCAAAGCTAGAACTTGCCTGTTTTTATTGGTCAGCTTTTGCTGCAATGATGCTGTGTAACAAATAGCCCCCAACTCTTAGCAGCTTACACTAGCAGTTATTTCTTGCTTACAGGCCTGTGGTTAAACTTCTATAGCTCTGCCTTCAGTTATTGGCCATATCTGGGGCATAGTGGTGGGCAAGTGTCCTTCCTGGCAGAGATGGTACCTGAGGGTTGGTGGGAGTTAGCCAGAAAAGAGCATTCCAGACACCAGGAACTTCTTGAGCAATGCTGTCAGGAGAAACAGATAACGTTATACAGTGTTCACTGCTGTTTTTCCAACCTCAAGTTCACAGCAGGTGCTCAATAATATTCACTGATTGAAAAAATGAATGAGTGAGTGAATAGCCTGAATGATGTTCCTGGAAGAACTCAGAGTGGGTGTTGATGTTGCTGGAGAGTTGGCAGGAGGCAGGACAGGGAAAATGGATGGTCAAAGCAGTTAAGGCCACATGGTCCGATTGTGAAAACAATCTGATAAAAAGAGATGACAAGGTAAAAATTTAAAGTGATATACAGAAAGAAATCAGCATGAGTCAATTTAGTTGGGAAGGCCTAAGCCTTAGATTTTTGGATATGGACTGATTCAAAAGAAATATGCAACTAGCCTTTGACCCCAAATTCCTCAAACAAATTGTTGAGAGTAATTGATTTTCACTCATTTCCCTTTAATATGGCTCCTAGTCCTTGTACTTTACTGTAAATGTCTTTCCTGAGCTTATCAGTGACTTCTTTCTTTCCAAATTTAGAGACCTTTTTATTTCAGTCTTCCTATTGCCCAATCATTCAATTATATTTTAGAAGGGTTATCTTATATTTCTCTCATTTTACTTTTAGTGTTATAAATATTCCAAAGGTAATATGTGTTATTTGCAGTGAAATAGAACATACAGATTTGATGATTTGTGACAATCCAGGCTATGGTGTTAGTAGAATTTTTCTTGGCTTTTAAGTACATATGTTGTATATGTATTCTAAATAAAGTCAATTGAAGACAGAGACAGGAATCATTATTACATTAATACTCAGCTGCCAGTGGCTTTTGCTCCACGTGCTTGCAGATGACATTAGCCACTTCTG
>NW_022439368.1:0-9800 GCF_009761245.1 Sapajus apella
AAGAGACGTTTCTCCTGTGATTTAGATGCGATCTTAAAGCTAATTCTTAGGGGCCTGTATATGGCTGGAAATATCTCTTTCCAGATTCTCGAAAGAAAGGGTTACTGAACTGCTACATTCACACAATTGTTTTACTCTGTAAGTTTAATATACACCTTGACAATCATTCTGCTACATAGCTCCTTTGTTGTTTTAGAGACCGATATTTCTCATTACACCCTATACTCCCATTCACTCAGGAATATCCAAACGTCGCTTTTTGGAGAAACATGTTTCTAACTCGCTGAATGTAAACATAGATGCAACTACCGAAGTTGAACGAACACACAGCAGTGCAGTTTGAAGGAGACGTTTCTAATGTGATTTAGACGCGATCTTATAACTAATTCTTAAGAGTCTCTATATTGCTGGAAATATCTCTTTCCAGATTCTCCAAAGAAAGGATTATTCAACTGCTACATTCACACAATTGTTTAACTCTGTAAGTTTAATATACACCTTGACAATCATTCTGCTACATAGCTCCGTTTTTGCTTTAGAGCCGGATATTTCTCATTAAACCCTATACTCCCATTCACTCAGGGATATCCAAACGCAGCTTTTTGCAGAAACGTGTTTCTAACTCGCAGAATCTAAACATAGATGCAACTTCCGAAGGTGAACGAACACACAGTGGAGCAGTTTGAAAGCGACGTTTCTCGTATGATTTAGATGCGATCTTAAAGCTACTTCTTAAGAGTCTGTATATTCCTGGAAATTTCTCTTTCCAGATTCTCCAAAGAAAGGGTTAGTGAACTGCTACATTCACACAATTCTTTAGCTCTGTAAGTTTAATATACACCTTGACAATCATTCTGCTACATAGCGCCGTTTTTGTTTTAGAGCCAGATATTTCTCATTAAACCCTATACTCCCATTCACTCAGGAATATCCAAACGCAGCTTTTTGGAGAAACGTGTTTCCAACTCGCAGAATCTCAACATAGATGCAACTTCCGAAGGTGAACGAACACACAGTGGAGCAGTTTGAAAGAGACGTTTCTCATATGATTTAGATGCGATCTTAAAGCAAATTCTTAAGAGTGTGTATATGGCTGGAAATATCTCTTTCCAGATTCTCCAAAGAAAGGGTTAGTGAACTGCTACATTCACACAATTGTTTAACTCTGCTAGTTTAATATACACCTTGATAATCATTCTGCTACATAGCTCCGTTTTTGTTTTAGAGCCAGATATTTCTCATTAAATCCTATGCTCCCATTCACTCAGGAATATCGAAACGCAGCTTTTTGGAGAAACGTGTTTCTAACTCGCAGTATCTAAACATAGATGGAACTTCCGAAGTTGAACGAACACACAGTGCAGCACTTTGAAAGAGACGTTTCTCGTATGATTTGGATGCGATCTTAAAGTTAATTCCTAAGAGTCTGTATATGGCTGGAAATTTCTCTTTCCAGATTCTCCAAAGAAAGGCTTGGTGAACTGGTACATTCACACAGTTCTTTAACTATGTAAGTTTAATATACACCTTGACAATCATTCTGCTACATAGCGCCGTTTTTGTTTTAGAGCCAGATATTTCTCATTAAACCCTATACTCCCATTCACTCAGGAATATCCAAACGCAGCTTTTCGGAGAAACGTGTTTCTTTTTTTTTTTTTTTTTTTTTTTGTATCAAAATATTCTTTTTTTTTTTCCCATTTATTTATTTTATTGCATTTTACATTTTGGGGTACATGTGAAGAACATGCAAAATTGTTGCATGGGAACACACGTGGCAGTGTGATTTGCTGCCTTCCTCCCCATCACCTACATCTGGCATTTCTCCCCTTGCTATCTCTCCCCAGCTTCCCACCCCCCACCCTCCCTCCCCTATTTCCCCCCAACTGACCCCAGTGTGTAGTGCTCCCCTCCCTGTGTCCATGTGTTCTCATTGTTCAACACCCGCCTATGAGTGAGAACATGCGGTGTTTGATCTTCTCCTCTTCTGTCAGTTTGCTGAGAATGATGGTTTCCAGGTTCATCCATGTCCCTACAAAGGACCCAAACTCATCGTTTCTGATGGCTGCATAATATTCCATGGTGTATATGTGCCACATTTTCCCTATCCAGTCTATCGTCGATGGGCATTTGGGTTGGTTCCAGGTCTTTGCTATTGTAAACAGTGCTGCAATGAACATTCGTGTACATGTGTCCTTATAGTAGAACGATTTGTAATCCTTTGGATATATACCCAGTAATGGGATTGCTGGGTCAAATGGAATTTCTATTTCTAGGTCCTTGAGGAATCGCCACACTGTCTTCCACAATGGTTGCACTAATTTACACTCCCACCAACAGTGCAAAAGTGTTCCTATTTCTCCACATCCTCTCCAGCATCTGTTGTCTCCAGATTTTTTAATGATCGCCATTCTAACCGGCGTGAGATGGTATCTCAGTGTAGTTTTGATTTGCGTTTCTCTGATGACCAGTGATGATGAGCATTTTTTCATATGTTTGTTGGCCTCACGTATGTCTTCTTTTGAGAAGTGTCTGCTCATATCCTTTGCCCACTTTTGAATGGGCTTGTTAGTTTTTTTCTTGTAAATCTGCTTTAGTTCTTTGTAAATTACGGATATCAGCCCTTTGTCAGATGGGTAAACTGCAAAAATTTTTTCCCAATCTGTTGGTTGCCGACTCACTCTAATGATTGTTTCTTTTGCTGTGCAGAAGCTGTGGAGTTTGATTAGGTCCCATTTGTCTATTTTGGCTTTTGTTGTCAATGCGTTTGGCGTTTTGGTCATGAAGTCCTTGCCTACACCTACGTCCTGAATGGTTTTGCCTAGATTTTCTTCTAGGGTTTTTATGGTGTTAGGTCTTATGTTTAAGTCTTTAATCCATCTGGAGTTAATTTTAGTGTAAGGTGTCAGGAAGGGGTCCAGTTTCTGCTTTCTGCACATGGCTAGCCAGCTTTCCCAACACCATTTATTGAACAGGGAATCCTTTCCCCATTGCTTGTTTTTGACTGGTTTGTCAAAGATCAGATGGTTGTAGATATGTTGTGTTGCCTCCGAGACCTCTGTTCTGTTCCATTGGTCTATATCTCTGTTTTGGTACCAGTACCATGCTGTTTTGATTACTGTAGCCTTGTAATATAGTTTGAAGTCTGGTAGTGTGACGCCCCCCGCTTTGTTCTTTTTGCTTAGAATTGACTTGGCTATGCGGGCTCCCTTTTGGTTCCATATGAAGTTTAAGGTGGTTTTTTCCAGTTCTGCAAAGAAGGTCATTGGTAGCTTGATGGGGATAGCATTGAATCTGTAAATTACTTTGGGCAGTATGGCCATTTTCACGATATTGATTCTTCCTAACCATGAACATGGGATGTTTCTCCATCTGTTTGTGTCCTCTCTTATTTCGTTGAGCAGTGGCTTGTAGTTCTCCTTGAAGAGGTCCTTTACATTCCTTGTTAGTTGTATTCCCAGGTATTTTATTCTCTTTGTGGCAATTGTGAATGGAAGTTTGTTCTTGATTTGGCTCTCTTTAAGTCTGTTACTGGCGTATAGGAATGCATGTGATTTTTGCACATTGATTTTCTATCCTGAGACTTTGCTGAACTTGCTTATCAGTTTCAGGAGGTTTGGGGCTGAGACGATGGGGTCTTCTAGATATACAATCATGTCGTCTGCAAATAGAGACAATTTGACTTCCTCCTTTCCTATTTGAATGCCCTTTATTTCTTTTTCTTGCCTGATTGCTCTGGCTAGAACTTCTAATACTATATTGAATAACAGTGGTGAGAGCGGGCATCCTTGTCTGGTGCCACATTTCAAGGGGAATGCTTCCAGTTTTTGCCCATTCAGTATGATATTGGCTGTTGGTTTGTCATAAATAGCTTTTATTATTTTGAGATACGTTCCATTGATACCTAGCTTATTGAGTGTTTTTAGCATAAAGGGCTGTTGAATTTTGTCAAAGGCCTTCTCTGCATCAATTGAGATAATCATGTGGTTTTTGTCTTTGGTTCTGTTTATGTGGTGAATTACGTTTATAGACTTGCGTATGTTGAACCAGCCTTGCATCCCCGGGATGAAGCCTACTTGATCATGGTGGATAAGCTTTTTGATGTGCTGTTGCAATCGGCTTGTCAGTATTTTATTGAAGATTTTTGCATCTATGTTCATCATGGATATTGGCCTGAAGTTTTCTTTTCTTGTTGAGTCTCTGCCGGGTTTTGGAATCAGGATGATTTTGGTGTCATAAAATGATTTGGGAAGAATTCCCTCTTTTTGTATTGTTTGGAACAGTTTCAGAAGAAATGGTACCAGCTCCTCTTTGTATGTCTGGTAGAATTCAGCTGTGAACCCATCTGGACCTGGGCTTTTTTTGGGTGGTAAGCTCTTAATTGCTGCCTCAACTTCATACCTTGTTATGGGTCTGTTCAGGGTTTCGGCTTCTTCCTGGTTGAGGCTTGGCAGGAGGCATGTGTCCAGGAATTTATCCATTTCTTCCAGGTTTATTAGTTTGTGTGCATAGAGTTGTTTGTAATAATCTCTGATGATGGTTTGAATTTCTGTGGAATCTGTGGTGATATCCCCTTTATCGTTTTTTATTGCATCAATTTGGTTATTCTCTCTTTTCTTTTTTATTAATCTGGCTAGTGGTCTGGCTATTTTGTTGATCTTTTCAAAAAACCAGCTCCTGGATTTATTGATTTTTTGAAGGGTTTTTTGTGTCTCTATCTCCTTCAGCTCTGCTCTGATCTTAGCTATTTCTTGTCTTCTGCTAGACTTTGAGTTTTTTTGATCTTGCTCCTCTAGCTCTTTCAGTTTTGACGATAGGGTGTCAATTTTTGATCTCTCCTTGCTTCTCATGTGGGCACTTATTGCTATATATTTTCCTCTAGAGACTGCTTTAAATGTGTCCCAGAGATTTTGGTACGTTGTGTCTTCATTCTCGTTGGTTTCGAAGAACATCTTTATTTCTGCCTTCATTTCATTGTTTATCCAGTCAACATTCAAGAGCAAGTTGTTCAGTTTCCATGAAGCTGTGCGGTTCTGAGTTAGTTTTTGAATTCTGGGTTCTAACTTGATTGCACTGTGGTCTGAGAGACTGTTTGTTACGATTTCCGTTCTTTTGCATTTGCTGAGGAGTGATTTACTCCCAATTATGTGGTCAATTTTAGAGTAGGTGTGATGTGGTGCTGAGAAGAATGTATATTCTGTGGATTTGGGGTGGAGAGTTCTGTAAATGTCTATTAGGTTTGCTTGGTCCAGGTCTGAGTTCAAGTCCTGGATATCCTTGTTAATTTTCTGTCTGGTTGATCTGTCTAATGTTGACAATGGGGTGTTAAAGTCTCCCACTATTATTGTGTGGGAGTCTAAGTCCCTTTGTAAGTCATTAAGAACTTGCCTTATGTATCTGGGTGCTCCTGTATTGGGTGCGTATATATTTAGGATCGTTAGCTCTTCTTGTTGCATTGATCCTTTTACCATTATGTAATGTCCCTCTTTGTCTCTTATGATCTTTGTTGCTTTAAAGTCTAATTTATCAGAGATGAGAATTGCAACTCATGCTTTTTTTTGCTCTCCATTTGCTTGGTAAATCTTCCTCCATCCCTTTATTTTGAGCCTTTGTGTATCCTTGCATGTGAGATGGGTTTCCTGGATACAGCACACCGATGGGTTTTGTCTTTTTATCCAATTTGTCAGTCTGTGTCTTTTGATTGGGGCATTTAGTCCATTTACATTTAGGGTTAATATTGTTATGTGTGAATTTGATACTGCCATTTTGGTGCTAGCTGGCTGTTTTGCCCTTTAGTTGAGCTGGTACTTGTTGTTCCTTTATATGTGTAGAGCCTCTTTCAGGAGCTCTTGTAGAGCTGGCCTGGTGGTGACGAAATCTCTGAGTACTTGCGTGTTCCCAAAGGATTTTATTTTTCCTTCACTTATGAAGCTTAGTTTGGCTGGATAGGAGATTCTGGGTTGAAAGTTCTTTTCTTTAAGGATGTTGAATATTGGCCCCCATTCTCTTCTGGCTTGTAGGGTTTCTGCTGAGAGATCTGCTGTGAGTCTGATGGGCTTCCCTTTGTGGGTAACCCGACCTTTCTCTCTGGCTGCCCTTAGTATTTTCTCCTTCATTTCGACCCTGGTGAATCTGACGATTATGTGCCTTGGGGTTGCTCTTCTTGACGAATATCTTTGTGGTGTTCTCTGTATTTCCTGGACTTGAATGTTTGCCTGCCTTGCTAGGTTGGGGAAGTTTTCCTGGATAATATCCTGAAGAGTATTTTCCAGCTTGGATTCATTCTCTTCGTCGCATTCGGGTACGCCTATCAAACGTAGATTAGGTCTTTTCACATAGTCCCACATTTCTTGGAGACTTTGTTCATTCCTTTTTACCCTTTTTTCTCCAGTCTTGCCTTCCCGTTTTATTTCATTGAGTTGATCTTCGACCTCTGATATCCTTTCTTCTTCTTGGTCAATTCGGCTGTTGATACTTGTGCATGCTTCACGAAGTTCTCATGTTGCAGTTTTCAGCTCCATCAATTCACTTATATTCCTTTCTATTTTGTCCATTCTTGTTAGTATTTCGTCAAATCTTTTTTCAAGGTTCTTAGTTTCTTTGCATTTGGTTAGAACATGTTCTTTAAGTTCACAGAAGTTTCTTACTACCCACGTTCTGAACTCTGATTCTGTCATTTCATCACATTCATTCTCCATCCAACCTTGTTCCCTTGCTGGCGAGGAGTTGTGATCCCTTTTAGGAGGAGAGGTGTTCTGGTTTCGGGTGTTTTCATCCTTTTTGCGCCGGTTTCTTCCCATCCTTAAGGATTTATCCGCCTGTCGACTTTGTAGTTGCTGGCTTTCAGATTGGGTCTCAAATCTTTCAGATTGACGTTCTGTTTGTTGATGATGAGGTTATTTCTGTTTCTTGGTTTTCCTTCTGACGGTCTGGCCCCTCTGCTGTAGGTCTGCTGAGGTTCACTCCAGGCCCTGCTTGCCTGGGGTTCACCTGCAGCAGCTGTTGAACAGCAAGGGTTGTTACCAGTTTTCTTCTTCTTCTATCTTTGTCCCAGAAGGGTACCCGCCTAGTGTCAATCTGATCTCTCCTCTATGAGGTGTCTTTTTGGATATATAAGGGTCAGGGAGCTGCTTGAGGAGACGGTCTTTTCTTTATAGGAGCTCAAATGGTGAGTTGCGAGCTCTGTTGTTGTTCATTCAGAGCTGCTGGGCAGGTACTTTTAGGTCTGCTGCAGCAGAAGTCATAAACTGCTTTTTGTTCCCAGATGCTCTGTCCCAGGGATTTAGGGCTTCATTTATGAGTTTCCGTTATGCTGCTGCCTTTTTTTTTTTCTTTCTTTCTTTTTTTCCTTCAGACCTGCCCAGCTCAGCAAGGAGGCAGCCTAGTCACTGTCGGCCTATAGCAGCTTTGCTGAGCTGCTGTGGGCTGCGCCCCGCTGCCGAGTGAACTTCCCTGCAGTCCTGTTTATATGGGTGTAGTTAGAACTGCTTTGGTGATGGTGGCCCGCCTCTGTTGGGGCAGAGTCTCTGCTGTGGCGGGTTGCCTTGGCAACAGCGGGTTGCCTCAGCAATGGCGGGTTGTCTTGGCAACGGCGGGCTCCCTGGTAATGGCGGACGACCCTCCCCCACAGAGCTGAACCGTCCCGGGTTCAGCTGCGCTTGCTGTGAAACTCTCAATCCAGAGTTTCTGGTTGCTGTTCTTTTGTTGGGGTGGGGCCAGCTGAGCCTGATCGCCTGGCTCCCTGCCTCAGAGCCTTTTTAAGTTGGTGTTCCAGTCGCCTGTTGAAGAGGCGCCGGGGTCTGTTTGTTTTCCCCTGCGGCCACTCACTGCGCTGGCTTAAACAGCGGCACTGAGGTTTGTGGCGCTTTTTTTTCTTTTTTTTTTTTTGCCCTGGAATGTACTGTCCTGGTTCTCTGCTCTGTCCCCTTTTTGAACCAGCGTATGGGCGACTTCCCGGGGCTCCAATCGCCAGCCAAGAGGGCCTCCGGACTGGTGTATTTTGTACGGAGAACCACGGCTCCGGGGCGCCGACAAAGCAGCCGCGCAGGGCAAAGGAGCGGCGCTGGCCGGCGCTGGCCGGCACAGCCGCGCTGGCCGCAACAGCCGTGCTGGCGACCGTGGAGCACCTCTGCCCGGGAATTTCCTAGTCTGTGGGCAATAAAAACGCGGCGTCCACTCACCCTCTGCGCTTTCACTGGGAGCTGCAATCCTGAGCTGTTCCTAAACGGCCATCTTGGATCTCCTCCAGCTCCGTTTTTGTTTTAGAGCCAGATATTTCTCATTACACCCTATACGCCCATTCACTCAGGAATATCCAAACTAAGCTTTTTGGAGAAACGTGTTTCTAACTCTCAGAATCTAAACATAGATGCAACTTCCCAAGGTGAAAGAACACATATTGTAGCAGTTTGAAAGAGACGTTTCTAAAGTGATTTAGACGCGATCTTATGGCTATTTCTTTTGAGCCTGTAAATGGCTGGAAATATCTCTTTCCAGATTCTCCAAAGAAAGGGTTAGTGGACTGGTACATTCACACAATTGTTTAACTCTGTAAGTTTAATATACACCTTGACAATCATTCTTCTACAAAGCTCCGTTGTTGTTTTAGAGCCCGATATTTCTCATTACACACTATACTCCCAATAACCCAGGAATATCCAAACGCAGCTTTTAGAAGAAACCTGATTCTAAGTCTTGGAGTCTGAGCATAGATGCAACTTCCTAAGGTGAAGGAACACCCAGCAGAGAAGTTGGAAAGAGCCGTTTCTCCTGTGGTTTAGACGCGATCTTACCGCTGATTCTTATGTTCCTGTATATGGCTCGAAATATCTCTTTCTAGATACTGCAAAGAAAGGGTTTGTGAAATGCTACATTCACACATGTGTTGAAGTCTGAGAGTTGAATATACACCTTGACAATCATTCTGTTAGATAGCTCCGTTTTTGTTTTAGAGACACATATTTCTCATTACACCCTGTATTCCCATTCACTGAGGAATATCCAAACGCAGCTTTTAGAAAAAACGTGTTTCTAAATCACTAAATCTAAACATAGATGCAACTTCCTAAGGTGAACCAACACACTTCAGAGCAGTTTGGTATAGACGTTTCTCCTGTGGTTTCGACGCGATCTTACTGCTAATTCTTATATGTCCGTATATGGCTGGAAATATCTCTTTAAAGATAATCCAAAGAAAGTGTTTCTGAACTGCTACATTCACACGTCTGTTTAACTCTGTCAGTTGAATATACACCTTGACAATCATTCCGCTAGATAGCTCCGTGTTTGTTTTAGAGCCACATGTTTCTAAATACACCCCAACCTCCCATTCACTCAGGAATAACCAACCGTAGCTTTTAGAACAAACGTTTTTTCTAACTTGCTGAATCTAAACATACTTGCAACTTCCCAAGGTGAACGAAAACACAGCAGAGCAGTTTGATAGAGACGTTTCTCCTGTGGATTAGACGCGATCTTACCACTAATTCTTATGTGCCTCTATATGGCTCGAAATATATCTTTAAAGATTCTCCAAAGAAAGGGTTTCTTCACTGCTACATTCACAAACCTGTTTAACTCTGTCAGTTGAATATACACCTTGACAATCATTCTGCTAGGTAGCTCCGTTTTTGTTTTACAGCCAGATATTACTCATTACACCCTATACTCCCATTCACTCACGAATATCCAAACGCAGCTTTTAAAACAAACGTGTTTCTAACTCGCCGAACCTAAACATAGATGCAGCTAAGAAAGGTGAATGAACACATAAGAGAGCAGTTTGAAAGAGACGATTCTCC
>NW_022439369.1:0-6153 GCF_009761245.1 Sapajus apella
AGCCACCACCACGGAGCTAGAGGGGAAGGGGAGGGAGAACACAGGGGCCCCCTCCTCACAAAAACTGAAACAAGCCCACAGCCTGTGCAGAGCCACACCTGAACGTGATCACACCTTATCCCACACACCCACTGCCACGTGCAGATGGTTTGGTGGGTGCGGTCACGGGGCACCCTGTGTTGCTGGGGTAAGCCAGTGAGGCTGGGGGCCTGCGCAGGGGTGCATCGAGGGTGGGGAGACCTGGCCCCAGTGCAGGTGTGAACAGGCAGGAGGGCTGGGGAGGGAATAGCGCTGGGTTGTGGCCGAGCCCCAGCCCTGATCCTGCAAGGCACTGGCTACACACACACCCGGCTCCTACCCAGACAGGACCCCGATTCCTCCCTGGCCCTTCTGTGTTCCTGCATCTTCCTAGCCCCTCACCTCCTCCGGTGCGGTCTCAGCTCCAGCCAGGATGCCCCATTAGCTGCTCACCCAAGCTGCTAGAACCTCAGGCTAATGGCCCTGCCACCTGCCCTCCTCCCCTTCCGGCTCACTGCCCATCCCAGGCATCCTCCCTCAGCGGGCTGAGGGGACTGCTGAGCCTCAGAGACATCTGGCAGCGCCAGGAGGTGGGTTTCTCCTTCTGTGACTCCTTTCTTCACCTGACTATTTCCCAAACCCCCAGGTCCCCCTGCCCATGTGGCCCCTGAGGACTGCTGAGCTCAATTGTGACATGGAAGCGGCCCAGCTGACCCTTGGGCTTTCCCTGGGGGACCCCCTCTTCCTGCCCCTGGCCACAACCCCCACCTCATCCACACCCTTCTCCTTCCTGCTGTCCTGCCGGCTTTCCACTGTGGGGGAGCAGCTCCTGCCTTGCCAGGGAAGCGGAGAGGGCAGCGGGCTCAGGAGTCAAACTCCCATTCCCAGGGAAGACTCAGGCTGCCGGCCCAGCCCTCTTCTGAATTCTCTCCACCCCTCCTCCCCACAGAGTCTCAGAAATCAAGAGACCTCCCTTCCTCTGGGACCCTCGCGATGTCCTATCTCCTGTGACCCTGCAGGTGCTCCTCTGATTTTAGGAGGTGATACGGTGGAGAGGAAGCTCAGGACTGGGGGCCACAGGTCCCAGCTTCTCATCCAGGCTCCGCTGCTCCCTGGCTGCCGCCTCCCTCTGTGGGCCTCCGTTTCCTCGGTGATCCCACCAGGCGATTTCTAATCCTCCAGGCAGGGCCGGAACCACGAGTGATCCCAGGAGCCCCTCCTTTTCCGGGGCCTCAAGATCTGAGGACAGGGAGCCTGTTGCGCACAGGAGCCGTGTAGGCAGGACGGCCGACCTCAAGGGAGTGGGAATGATTTGGGAATGAAACTGTTCCACCTCAGATCATCAGGCGTTATTGGGATTGCGGTAAGGAGCGCACAACCTAGAGCCCTCGCATGCGCAGTGCACAGTAGGGTTCGCGCTCCTTCGAGAATCTAATGCTGCCGCAGATCGGACAGGAGGCGGAGCTCGGAGCTCGGGCGCTAGTGCTGGCTTGTCTGCCCGCTGCTCACCTCCCGCTGCGTGGCCCGGTTCCTAACAGGCCACCGCCCTGCACGGGTCTGCAGCCCCGGGTTGGGGAGCTCTGATGTAGTAGGTATAGACAGCTCATTCCTTTTTGTGGCCAAGTAGAATTCCAGTGTATGGAGGTGCCATTTTTTTATCCATTCGTTAGCCAAGGGCATCCAGGTGAGTTTTCCACTTTGGGTTACTTTTCTTTTTTCTTTTTATTTTTTATACTTTAAGTTCTAGGATACATGTGCAGAATGTGCAGGTTTGTTACATACGTACGCATGTGCCATGGTGGTTTGCTGTACCTGTCAACCTGTCATCTAGGTTTTAAGCCCCACATGTATTAGGTATTTCTCCTAATGCTCTCCCTCCCCCTCCCCCCACCTCCCTACAGGCCCCGGTGTGTGTTGTTCCCCTCCCTGTGTCCATGTGTTCTCTTTCTTCAACTCCCACTTATAAGTGAGAATATGTGGTGTTTGGTTTTTGTTCCTGTGTTAGTTCGCTGATAATTACTTTCAGTTCTTATAATGAATGCTGCTGTGAACATTGAGGACTGAGTCTTTGTGTAGACAAATGTTTTCACTTGTTTTAAATAAATACCTATGGTGGAATTATTGGGTCACATGGTAAATTGATGTTTAACTTGTTAAGAAACTGCCACCCGTTTTGCAAAGCGGCTGCACCATCTGACATTCTCACCAGCAACGAGAGGCCGAGGCCCCTTCTCCACACCCTCGTCAACAATTGCCTGCCTTTTGCTTGTAGCCATTCTAGTGGGTATGAAACAGCATCGTTGTGCTCCAAAAGTATTCGAATGAAGAAATAAATTACCTCTGCAGCTGGAGAGCACCTGGGTTTGAAATGTACCCTAACCAGATTAAAATGCTGAAAATGACAGATGTAGAATTCAGAATGTGAGTGGCAAGAAAACGCAGCAAGATCCAAGAGCAAGTTGAAATCCACTATTAAGAAGGCATAAAAATGAGCCAGGTGTGAGCCAAAGCACAAGAAAGAATCAAACAGAACTTCTGGAATTGAAAATTTTGCTACAGGAATTTCAAAATACTGTTGGAAACTTCAACAACAGACTAGATCAAGAAGGAGAAAGAATTTCAGAGAAAGAATACCAGTCTTTTCAATTAACCCAGTCACACAAAAATAAAGAAAAATAATTTTAAGAAATGAACAAAGGCTTTGAAAAGTACAGGATTATGGGACATGACCAAACCTATGACTTATTGGCATTCCTCACACAGAAGAAAAAAATAAGCAACTTGGAAAATGCATTTGAAGGTATAATTCAGGAAAATGTCCGCAATGTTGCTAAAGGAGTCAACATGCAGAAATAAGAAATTCAGAGAATTCCTGAGAGATGCTAATATAAAATCACCATCCCCAAGGCACACAGTCATGAGACTACCCAAGGTCAACATGAAAGAAAAATATCTTGAAGGAAGCTAGAGAAAAGAGCCAAATTACCTATAAAGGAAGTCCACTCAAAGTAACAGTGGACTTCTCAGCAGAAGCTTTACAATTCAGATGAGATTAGGTGCTTATTTTTAGGCTTTTTTTTTTTTTTTTTTGAGAGTCTGTCACCCAGGCTGGGGTGCAGTGGGGGGATCTCAGCTCACTGCAACCTCTGCCTCCTGGGTTCAATCAATTCTCCTGCCTCGGGCTCCCTAGTAGCTGGGATTACAGGTGTGCACCACCATGCCTGGCTAATTTCTTTGTATTTTTAGTAGAGACAGGGTTTCACCTCTTGGCCAGGCTGGTCTCAAATTCCTGATCTTGTGATCCATCCACCTCAGCCTCCCAAAGTGCTGGGATTACAGGCATGAGCCACTGTGCCCGGCCTTTTAGGTTTCTTTTTTAAAAAATGCCAGCCAAGAATTTCATATCCTACCAAACTAAGCTTCACAAAGGAGAAAGAGGCTCATCTCACATATAATGGCATCCAAACCCTCAAAGGGATGGAGAAAGATCTCTCATGCAAATGGAAAACAAAGGGTTGCTGTTGTTGTATAAGATAAAACAGACTTAGCCGGGCACGGTGGCTCAAGCCTGTAATCCCAGCACTTTGGGAGGCCGAGGCGGGTGGATCATGAGGTCAAGAGATCGAGACCATCCTGGTCAACATGGTGAAACCCCGTCTCTACTAAAAATACAAAAAAAAATTAGCTGGGCATGGTGGTGTGTGCCTGTAATCCCAGCTACTGAGGAGGCTGAGGCAGGAGAATTGCCTGAACCCAGGAGGCGGAGGTTGCGGTGAGCCGAGATCGCTCCATTGCACTCCAGCCTGGGTAACAGAGTGAAACTCTGTCTCAAAAAAATAAAAAATAAAAAATAAATAAAAATTAAAAAAAAAGATAAAACAGACTTTAAACCAACAATAGTAAAAATGCACAAACAAGGGCGCTTCCTAATGATAAAGGGTTCAATTAAACAAGAAGATTTAACATCCTAAATATATATTCAGTCAACACTGGAGTACCTAGATTTATAAAACAATAACTACTAGACCTAAGAAAAGAGATGGATAACAATAACAGTGGGGTTCTTCAACAGACCATTGACAGCACTCGACAGATCACTGAGGCAGAAAACTAACAAAGAAATTCTGGACTTAAATTGGACATGCGTTCAAATGGACCTAATAGACATCTATAGAATACTCCACCCAACAACCACAAAATGTAAGTTCTTCTCATCTGCACACAGAACATACCCCAAGATTGACTCAATGCTTAGTCATCAAGCAAATCTCCGTAAATTTATATAAATGAAAATCACACCAACCATCTTCTCAGACCATAGTGGAATAAAAATAGAAATCAATACCAAAAGGAATTCTCAAAATTACACAGCTACTTGGAAACCAAACAACTAGTTCCTGAATGACTTTGGAGTAAGTCATTAAGGCAGAAGTCAAAAAATTCTTTGAAACAGCTGAAAATAGAGACACAGCATACCGAAACCTCTGGCATACAGCAAAAGCAGTATTGAGAGAAAAGTCTATTTCACTAAATGCCTACATCAAGAAGTTAGAAAGATCTCAGATTAATAACCTAACATTACACCTAAAGGAACTAGAAAAACAAGAGCAAACTAAATCCAAAGCTAGCAGAGGAAGAGAAACAACTAAAATCAGAGTAGAACTAAATAAAATTGTGACCGACAAGCCACTCGAAGGATCCATGAAAAGAAAAATTAGCTATTTGAAAGAATGAACAAGATTTATAGGCTGCAATCTAGATTAACAAATTTAAGAAATCCAAATAAACACAACCAGAAATAAGCAACATTACAACTGATCCCACAGAAATACAAACGCTCCTCAGAGACTGCTATGAACATCTATATTCACATGAACCAGAAGATCTAGAGGAAACAGATAAATTCCTAGAAACACACAACCAAGATTGAACCAGAAAGAAATTGAAACCCAGAACAGACCAATGATGAATTACAAAATTGAATCAGTAATAAAATATCTACCAACTTTAAAAAGCCCTCGACTGGATGGATTCACGGTCAAATTCTACCAGACCTGCAAAGAAGAGATGGTACCAATCCTACTGAAACTATACCAAAAAATTGAGGAGGAGAGTTTCCTCCCTAACTCATTCTACAAAAACAGTCTCATTCTGCTATCAGAATCTGGCAGGACACAGTGAAAGAAGAAAGCTATAGGCCAATAGCCTGATGAACATAGATGCAAAAACCCTCAACAAAATACTGGCAAACCAAATCCAGCAGCATGACAAAATCATAATTCAGCATGATCAAGCAGGCTTTATTCCTGGGATGCAAGGATGGTTCGGTATGTCCAAATTAATAAATGTGACTCACCACATAAACAAAATTAAAAACAAAAATTTTATGATCGTCTCAACAGATGCAGAAAAAATATATATAATAAAATCCAACATCCTTAAATGATAAAAACCCTCAAAAAAGTAGGTGTCAAAGGAACATATCTCAAAATTATAGGAGCCATCTATGACAAACTCACAGCCAACATCATACTGAGTGGGTAAACTTTGGAAGCATTCCCTCTAAGAAATGGAATAAGACAAGGATGTCTACCCTCACTACTCCTGTTCAACGTAGTTGTGGAAGTCCTAGCCAGAGCAATCAAGCAAGAGAAAGGAATAAAAGTCATCCAAATGGGAAGAGGAAGTTAAATGATCTCTGTTCACTGATGTTATGATTCTATACCTAGAAAACCCTACAGATTCCTCCAAAATACTCCTAGACCTGATAAATGACTGACAAAGTTTCAGGATAAAAAATTGGTGTATAAAAATCAGTAGCATTCCTATATGCCAACAATTGTCAAGCTGAGAGCCAAATAAAGAACACAAATCCCAATTACAATAGCCACAAGCAAAAATAAAATACCTAGGAATACAGCTAACCAAAGAAGTGAAAGTGAAAGATCTCTACAAGGAGAACTATAAAACACAACTAAATGAAAAACATGCCATGTTCATGGATTAGAAGAATCAATATCACTAAACTGTCCATACTGCTTAAAGCAATCTACAGATTCCACACAATTCCTACCAAATCATCAATATCATTTTTCATAAAATAAAATCTTTCTTTCTTTCTTTCTTTCTTTTTTG